>NC_061115.1:115131280-115139331 GCF_002878395.1 Capsicum annuum | reverse complement strand
GTGGGCTAGTACCATGGAAAAGAACCGAGTATATGGGGGTGTATGCAGTTGTATAAACATCATCATCATAAATATTTATAAGAAATATGCAGGATGTATGAAAGACTCACATAGCCCGAAGAAAATCGTCATAATCATGAAAGGATGAAATAATTACAATAACATATGTGAGTCATCATATAATTTGTCAATCACTTTTAGTTTATCAAGAATATCAATTCTCATAATGTAAATATCATTTAAATCTTTCGAAAGAATAACTTTCACAATTCCACTTTCAAATCACTTCACCATTCACCATAGACACAAGGAAACACACACACACTGGGAGATCCTAAAACCGACATAAATCATGTGGTCTACATGGAGTCCAACGTACAACCCACGTTGGGTAGAGCCGTCCTATCCTTTCCATCGGAGTAGGACTATTGATATCAAATCCATACAAACTAGTGATCACTATATAAATCAGCCTCAATCTCACTCCTACGGGGACACGTAGTTCTAAGAAAGTAAGGTCACTTTATACCTCCCGCTTGGTGCTAAAGATTTCTCCCGGACTTAGCTCAGATCATTTCAAAGATAATCCACAACAAAACAATTTTAGTAATATATAAATATATATCGGGAGCCATCATGCTTCCCATCTATCAAAATCAGCCACGTTGTGGATTTATTTCACACTTGAGTTCAAAAATACTCCATTAAGACCAAAAGGTCAAATCATTCAAAATATTTCAAATAATCAACATCAACGTGCTTATAACACACACTTTCTTAAAAAACACAATTTTTAATAGGGATTCATGACCCAAATATCAAAAAATAATAAATATCATTCATGATTCATGCTTTATATCTCCACACATGTAAATTCATTTTTTAAAATCATAAACATCAAGATTTCATAATAATCATCATAAGATATGGGTTCATGCTTCAAATTCATAAAGATCAAATAAAAATCATGCCTTTGTAAAGAAAATTACTTTTGGGCACAAGAACAAAAGAGAGTTCTTGTTGAAAAACCCCACATACCTTGAATGATGAACTTTAGATTGATAATCATTTTTGAGATGTTAATCGTGCCTTTGAATGATGGTTCTTGGAGTTCTTGAACTAGGAACTTGGAATCTTGAATAAATTTGTAGAATTAATAGTGAACTTTAGAGGTACTTGAAGTTGGATGTAGGAGCTTAGGATTTTCTTTTTGAGGGAATTTGATGAAATATAACATATAATGCTTCTAATAGGCTTTAATATAGGGTTTGGACAGATTTTGGGTGAGGAGGAATGACCAAAACGCCCCTAAAAATCAAATAATTCTCGAATCTGTCCTTTGGTGGATTATTTGGATTGTCTGAAGTAGATCAACCATAATATTTTACTCCGATATCCAAATTGGATAAAACTAATTTCATTAAAAAGAGGACTCTCATATAATTTCGTTGATATATAGTATCTCACCCAGATCATTGTATAAGAGGAGTTATAATCGTTTGAAGTTGACCCAAAATTCACTTTTGATAGGATGAAGTAGATCGACCATAACTTTTTGCTTCGATAGACAAATTGGATGAAACTAATTTCATTGGAAAGAGGACTCGTAGAGCTCTACGTTGATATATAGTAGATCAACCTGATCATTATGTACAAGGAGTTATGATCATTTAAAGTTTGACCAAAAATACGCCAGCCCTCAGTACTTTTTCCTGCACGTTTTACTGTTTACTACTATTCACAGCTCGATCGAAATGTTCATAACTCGCCGCTCGGGTGTCCGTTTTGGATGATCTACATAACATTGGAAAGCTTATTCGATACTCTACGCAATGATGGGTCATAATCTAAGACATTCCACACGAAAAATTTATAATTCATTCTAGAAGATAGAACCCAACACGTTTACGCACAAAATTTCAACGAAAAATGTCCCGGGGTACTACAGGTATATATGATATTTAATAATCCATAACTGAAACAAGTCTTAACTAAGCTTGGGTTTGTTTTCAGTAATGCGATTAACTTGTTGTAACCTTGTAATTTTTGGGTTAAATAGTTTGTGTTTTGTTCTTGGATATTTATATCTTTGGGGTTAAGGTTTAGATAAGTTTGTATTTGGTGGATATTTTCTATGTATGCTCAAGTTATATGGTTATAGGATTTTCTATCTTGATTTAAACTTTCTCGATTGGTAGTTTGTGGGGGTATGAACAAGGGCCTTTTTGTATTTTTGGTATAAATGGTTTTTCAAACATCTTATTCAAGTTTATATTCTGATATCTTTGTCCACTAACTCATTTGTTTGTACCTACAATTGTAGATTGATAAACATTATGGGTTTTATGGAGTTTTCCACCGTCTCCTTTTAGCTCTAGAATTTTGATGTCTTCCGATCGACATAGATCTGGACACTGCTGAGTTATCTGATTCATAGCTTTAGACTTCAGTTTAAATTCATTAGTCTTTAGCTTTTTTATTTCATTACCCATAATGTCCACTTTCATTAAAAGCGTAGTTAAGGTTTTGAGTATCTATTCTAAAGCATCATCTTCTATTATATCAGTCTGTGTAGCTTTGTCTTGATATGTAATCTGCAATGACATTCTTGTTAGTTTTGATTACTTCAATTATAAATGTAAAATTTAATATATTTAATACTAGTCTAAGATTTCTTTTGTTGTAACTGAATTTTGTATTTTTTTTGTTAACCACCAACGTACCTTCGTATTATCTGTTCGTACAATAAACTTGTTATATACAATGTATGGCTCAAATGCTAATAAACATTTATAAAATAAACATAATTCTTTTCTATTTATTTCCCATTTTATCTCTGTTTCATTAAACATGCCTGAGTAGTATCTACAATGATGTTCTAATATTTCTTCTTCATATCTATATTTAAGTACTCCTCCATAACTATATTCACTTGCATCTGCTTCTACTATGTATGTAAATTTTTTATTTTTGTCTGGGAATTGTAATTTTGGTAATTCTTTACAAAGTATTTTCATTTTCTGAACTTGTGTTTTATCTTCTTCGTTGTAATTATACTCTACATCTTTTTTTTATTTTTCCTGTAATGGCTTTAGGTTTTCTGCTAATTTTGGTATATATTCTCTTACTTGATTTACTAATCCTAAAAATGATTGTAATTTCTTTTTTGTATTTAATTCTTCTTTTGAATTTATTATTTTTTGTACTATATGTTGTTGCATTTTTACTCCGCTTTTATCTATTTGCATTCCTAAAAATTCTATCTGTTTTTTTTTCATAATTTCACCTTTTTTTTCACTTAAACTTATTCCCGATTTTTCTATTATATCTATAAATAATTCTAATAATTTAAATGTTCCTCTTTAGTTTTTGTGTATAATAGTATATCATCTATGTATACTATACAATTAGGTAGTTGTTTAAAATAACAATCCATAAAGTGTTGGTATCTACCCGGAGCATTTTTATATCCAAATGGTAATACATTCCATTCATAAAATCCTTGTGGTATAGTAAATGCAGTTAACTTTAGATTCTTCTTCCAACTTTAAATGGTAAAATCCTGATTTATAATCAAATTTACTAAAGTAATTATATCCTTGTATTTATCTTATTTTTAATATCTTATTTGGTATTGGATAATTATATGTCATAGTTTTTGCATTTAGGTTTCTATAATCAATAATCATTCTACTTTTTCCTCATTTATGTTCATTATGTTTATTTACTATAAATGCTGGACTATTGTGTTTACTATTAATTTTTTGTATATATTGTTTTTCTAATAATTCATCTATATGCATTTTAAATTCTTTTATATCATCAAAGTTATATGTTAATAGTTTCTGGGTTATTATGCTATTTTTATCTATTAGCTCAATTTTACAGTAATTTTATGTTTTTTCCATCCTTTTAATGGATCTTCACTGTATAATTATCTTGATTTTTTCTTTATTATTTCTACCTTATATATTGAAAATATAGACATTTCTTCTTTATTTATTGAAAATATAACTAGTTCTATTGTGTCTTTGATATTTTTTTTATTTTCTAATTTTTGTGTGATTTTTTCACTTTCTTTTATCCAATCAGTTTTCTTTCTTATTTTATTAATAACTCTTTTTGCTCTTACCTTTTTTTACATGGTGTTGTAAAGCACCAGTGTGTTCTAGTTATTATATGTGGGTATAATTTATCTAAAAATGGCATTCCTAAAATCATATCTTTTGATGTTAGTTCATAATTATAGATTTCTTCTATTGTTAATATCTTATCCCATACTTGTATTTTTACATTTCTAGCTTTATAAGTAATTAAGCTTCCTTCATTATTAAATCCTCTAACTACTATTGGTGTTTTAATTTATCCCATTTACTATTTGGTAAACAATTATATCTACATAAATTGGCTTCTGCTCCTGTATCTATCATAGGTGTATAATATCTGTTGTAATATCCTTCTACCATTATCTTTATTAATACATATATTTTCATATCATGTCAAAGTTCTTTTTATTAATAATTTTTCTTTATTATATGTTATGGTTAATTGTGTATGTTCTATAATGTATGGTTTTACTTGTTCTAACCATTTTATTCCTAATATTATGTCTGCTTTTTGTATATCTTCTTTTATTTCAAATTCTATTTTTATTTTTCTAATTCCTATTATTATTTCTTTTTTCTGTTGTATCCTTAATAGTTATTAAACTTCTTGGTAGATCTGGGCATAAATTACTATTAGATTTTATTTCTTTATTTTATACTAAATATTTTGCTATATAATTTTCTTCTTATCCTGTATTTAGGAGTATTAAATATTTATTTTTATTTATTGTTCCCGTTATATAATATTGAGTTAAATTAACTGTTGAAGTTATTTCATAGTTTGTTCTTTTTGATGATCCTGATGATTCTCTTTTTTCAAAAGCTATTCTTTTTATGATACTTATTCTATCATTTATTATTTCTAAATCTTCTTCTATATCTATGTCTTTGTAACTATAATCATTGTTATCAATTATTTTTACAAATTGTTCGAAAGGAATTTCTATTTGTATTTCATTAATTTTATTTTTTCAGTTATTTTATGTTTTATTGTTAATACATATAGATTTTTACATCTTGCTGTAAATATTTTACTTCCTGCGGTTAGTTCAATTCCTGATATTTTCCAATATAATACTAATGATTTATCTATATTTTTATCTGTTATTGCTACTGAATAATTCACACTTATTATAAATTAAAATTTTTTGTATATTAAATTTCCTTTTATGACAGTTATTGTACTTTTTTCTATAGGTTTTATAATTCTATCATTTGCTAAATATAATTCTATTAGTTTATCTATTTTTTCTCTAAAACATGTTTTTATTAATATCTTTGTTCCTCTAAGGTGTACATATTTTATTGGGTCTTTACTTTTTATATCGTTTATTTCCTTATTGATTATTCTTTTTGTTACTAGTGGTATACTAGCTCTTGCTTCTGCATATCTACAATCTATCACATGTTCTTTTTGGCTTACTACGCAGTATTCTTCTTTTCGTCTACTAATTTTTTTTTTGTTGTTGGTATTTTAAATATTTTTTCTACACTTAAATCTATTTCTTTTCCTTTTATTTCGTCAAATATATTATTATCAAATATTATTTTTTGATCTGTTCCTTCTTCATTTAAATATTCTTCCTTTGTTATCATTTTTATATCTTCTTCAGTTATTTGATTCATTTTTATATCTTCTTCAGTTATTTGATTCATCTAATTTACTATCTATTTATTATCTATTTCATTCTCTAAAATTTCATATATACTATTGTCACTTTCTAATTCGTAATCTATATAATCTATTTGCATATATTCTGTATTTTCTATCTTTATTTCTGATATTTGTTTCTTTTTTGGGTTTGTAGGCATTTTACAATCTCTAGCTAAATGTCCTAGTTTTTCACAATTATAACAAGTACATTCTTTTATAGATTTCTTTTTCCTATATGGTCTTTTATGTTTATATTTTTTTACTTAATATCTTTTTTCTTGGTTTCTTATATTTATATTTTGATTTTTTGTATTTCTTATATTTCTTTTGTCTTTTTCTTTTCTTATAATATCTTTCTTCACATCCAAATTAAGGTGCTATTTTATCTTTGCAACATGCTAAATTTCTTATTAATGTTTTTTTCCATTTTTATTTTTTCTCTATATTTTTCACGTATATTCCTATATCATTGTTGTAAAAATTTTATTCTTGCTCCTAGGGTATCTACTATTTTTGCTTCATCCTAACTCTTTATTATTTTTGAACTAAATAGTTCAGGTAATTTACTAAAATATAATCTTCTTACTTCTTTACTTTCTTCTGTATTATATGTTTCTTTATAGTAGTATTCGCACGTATATTCATCTATATAGCACACATTACATATTGCTAGTTTTAACATTAAATTTCTATTTATATCTTTTTCTTTATTTTGTTCTTCTTCTGCTGTTGTCATACTGCTAAATTCATCTCTTATAGCTATTTCATATTTTATCAATATGTCTATAGGTGTTAGTTTAGTTACTGTTGTTCCTTTCATTTTCTTATCATCTCTTAATACCTTTTTACTTTCTTCAGTTAAATTTAAAAACCATAATTTTGCTATTCCTATTAGTGTTCTTTCTATATATTCTGGTGTATCTATTGTATTTATACCATTGTCTAATAATTTGTTTTAGTTCTTTATATTAGATAATGGTATAAATGCAATAGATACACTAGAATATATAGAAAGAACACTAATAGGAACAACAAAATTATGGTTTTTAAATTTAACTGAAAAAAGTAAAAAGGTATTAAGAGATGATAAAAAGATGGAAGGAACAACAGTAACTAAACTAAAACCTATAGACATATTGAAAAAAATTGAAATAGCTATAAGAGATGAATTTAGCAGTATGACAACAGCCGAAGAAGAGCAAAATAAAGAAAAAGATATAAATAGAAACTTAATGTTAAAACTAGCAATATGTAATATGTGTTATATAGATGAATATACGTGCGCATTTAAATAATACTACTATAAAAGAACATATAATACAGAAGAAAGTAAAGAAGAAAGAATATTATATTTTAGTAAATTACTTGAACCATTTAGTTCAAAAATAATAAAAAGTTGGTATGAAGCAAACATAGTAGATACTCTAGGAGCAAGAATAAAATTTCTGCAACAATGGTATAGAAATTTATGTGAAAAATTCAGAGAAGAAATGAAAATGAAAAAAAACATTAATAAAAAATTTAGCATGTTGCAAAGATAAAATAGTACCTCAATTAGGATGTGAAGAAAAATTTTATAAGAAAATAAAAAGACATAAGAAATATAATAAATACAAAAATCAAAATATAAGTATAAGAAAACAAGAAAAAAATATTATGTAAAAAATTATAAATATAAAAGACCATATAGGAGAGAGAAATTTATAAAAGAATGTACTAGTTACAATTGTGGCAAATTAGAACATTTAGCTAGAGATGGTAAAATGCCTAAAGACCCAAAAAAGAAACAAATGTCAGAAATAAAGATAGAAAATTCAGAATATATGCAAATAGATTATATAGATTATAAAAGACCATTTGATTGTAAATCAGGATTTTACCATTTAAAGTTAGAAGAAGAATCTAAAAAGTTAACTGCATTTACAGTACCACAAGGATTTTATGAATAGAATGTGTTACCATTTGGATATAAAAATGCACCAGGTAGATACCAACACTTTATGGATAGTTATTTTAAACAACTAACTAATTGTATAGTATACATAGATGATATACTATTATATACAAAAACTAAAGAGGGACATCTAAAATTATTAGAACTATTTACAGATATAATAGAAAAATCAGGAATAAGTTTAAGTGAAAAGAAAGCTGAAATTATGAAAAACCAGATAGAATTTTTAGGAATGCAAATAGATAAAAGTGAAGTAAAAATGCAACAACATATAGTACAAAAAATAATAAATTCAAAAGAAGAATTAGATACAAAAAAGAAATTACAATCATTTTTA
>NC_061115.1:114933674-115128280 GCF_002878395.1 Capsicum annuum | reverse complement strand
ATTATATAAATATTTATTAGCATTTGAGCTATATATTGTATATAACAAGTTTATTGTACGAACAGATAATACACAGGTACGTTGGTGGTTAACAAAGAAAATACAAAATTCAGTTTCAACAAAGGAAATTCGGAGACTAGTATTAAATATATTAAATTTTACATTTACAATTGAAGTAATCAAAACTAACAAGAATGTCATTGCAGATTACATATCAAGACAAAGCTACCCAGACTGATATAATAGAAGATGATGCTTTAGAAAACATACTCAAAACCCTAACTATGCTTTCAGTGAAAGTGGACAGTATGGGTAATGAAATAGAAAAACTAAAGACTAATGAAGATAAAATGAAGTCTAAAGCTATGACTCAGATAGCTAGCAGTGTGCAGAGCTATGTCGATAAGAAGACAATAAAATTCCAAAGCTAAAAGGAGACTTTGCAACACTCTATAAAACCCATAACGTTTATCAATCTACAATTTCAGGTATAAGCAATTGAGTTAGTGGACAAAGATATCATAACATGAACATGAATAAGATATTTGAAAAACCATTTATACCAAAAACACAAAAAGACTCCTTGTTCATACCTCCACAAACTACCACATATCGAAAAAGTTTAAACCAAGATAAAAAAGCCTATAACTATATAACTCGAGCATACATAGAAAATATCCACAAAATACAGACTTATCTAAACTTTAAACCCGGAGCTACAAATATCCAAGAACCAAACTTAAACTATATAACCCAAAAATTACAAGGTTACAACAAGTTAATCGTATTACCGAAAACTAACCCAAGCTTAGTTAAAACTTGTTTCAGTTATGGATTATTAAATACCGTATATACCCAAGATGGAGGGAACTAACAACTATACCGGAATTATATAGAGCATTCGCTACCTATAAGAAAATAACCAAAGGAAATCTATTTTTTATAAAGTGTTATACTGCACCAGCAGAGATATTATATGACAAGATCAAACTAGTTATACAAGTTGTAAAAATAGGATTAACTAGAGATATAATTATACCTAAAGATATTGTTCAACAGCCAGAAATACCTAAAGTTGAGATACCTGATTTTTATGTAAATAAACGAATTATTGGAATATCTACAATTGTTCAAGAATTAGCAAATAATTATATCAATGGAAACCCTATATGGAGCTATTATTCAAGAGATCATCAAATGATTTATTCGAATTCAAGGGAACTACGACAGTCAGATATAGAAGAAACTAGACAATGGATTTTGACACTACTCAATTCAGAAAAATAACCAACTGTAAGAGCAATTAGGAAAGAATTTATTTCAGAAGCATTATTAACTAGATATTGCAAAATGATAGGACACAAATATCCAGACCATTTATGTTTGAGATGTAATGGAGAAAATAATATTATCCCAGAAGTTCAACTAGAATAAAAGAAGATAAGAACGAAGAAGGACAGCTGGAAGATACACAAAAAAAGATAATAACGAAGAAGGACAGATGGAAAAATAAAGAAAAGAAGACAAAAGCATCAAAGTTAAAAAAGCAAAATATAACTTATCAAGCTAAGTTTTTAACATGTGAATTGTAAGAATACGTAAATTATTGGCATAGTTTTTGACTTTTTGACAAAGCCATTATTAGTCTAGTATTAGGCATTAAATAGTTTTTTGTCTTTTTATACTTTAAGTCCTTTTCTACTTTTGAAAAGGAAGACTTTTTATAAAAGTAGGAATGGTATATAGTTTACGTGTAAAGTAGGAATAGTAAATAGTTTACACGTTTTTCACCTTTTTAGAGATTATAAATATGTAAGCCATCCGGCTAAGTTAAGGCAAGGCTTTCATGTGTTGAAAGAAAGCCTTCTCTTTTGTACACAAAAAACTTTTGAATATTTAATAAAATCAGATATATTTCTAAGGAAAAGCTATGTATGAACAAATCCTAGAATTATCAAATCTACCAGAATACGTATATTCATTTATAATTATGAATAGCTAAATTCATAAATTCCTAACAATCATAATATGATAAAATAAGTTCATGTTAGTTACTATATAGTAGAATTATTCGAAAAATAATATGTTACAAAGTTTATTAGCAAAGAGGAAAAGGAGAAAAATTTCTAAGGACTATGCCATCATAAAGGTGAAACTGGTAAGGCAAGAAAGCCGTGATAGGGGAGTAACCATTGTAGAGGTGTTGTTTAAGGGAAAAGTATCCAGATTACTATGCTAATAGTGACAGAGTAACATAATTATTTAAGAATAATCTAGTACATAGTGATCTAAGATGATCATATTTTGTTATGTATATGGTTGAAAAAAATATTTTGAAAATATCATCATATGAAAAAGAATGACTACCTACTTATCCAAAGAAATGATAGATAAATTCAAAATACTTGTTTTGTATGTACTTAAGGATATAGAAATAGTAGATATAAGGAAGATCATATGGAAAAAATATTTGATAAATATACTATGACTAGAATAAATTACATACCACACCTACCTACCTACTCCTACATATACCTACATGCCAAACCCATCCATCAACCATGATAAACTATTGGAAAATGGATATAAAAAATATACAATTAATAGAAAAGCTAATGAAAAAAATTTAGAAGATACATGAGAACTAAAAATATAAAATATATAGAATACCTTAACGAAAATATGGAAGAATTAAAAAGATTAAAACAAACAACTAAAGAATATTATGAAAAAGTAAATGACAGATAACTTTAAAATACTTGTTTTATATTTACTTAGAGATATAGAAATTATAGACATAAAGAAAATAATATGGGAAAAGATATGGAATTTTGAGGATGAATAGGAAGAGTTATTAGGTTCTATAGAAAACCTACACTTATATAATGATAGCTACTGCTCATATTTTGATAGTTATTATTTAGATGGATATTATACAGATTAAAAATGTTAGAGAAAAAAAAGTTGGCTATACGAAGAAATTAATTATAAAAACCAGCTTAGAAGAGGAAGAAAACAATTAAAAGAAAGATTAATTTGGATCGATAAAACCATAAAACAACTAGAGTTAAAAGATAGTTTAGAATATGATTTAGACATAGAATTATTCATAGAAGAAAAAGACAGGATAATTAACGAAATAGACAACCTAGAATTTAATATCAGATATAGTACAATTAGAATAAATTATTACAAAGAAATTTGCAGTATTATAACTACTTTAAGATAAAATGATAAACTACGAATACCTATAATATTGGAGAAAAGATATGGAGGAAATAAGATTAATAAAAATACTTATGAAAAAGAATCTACTTGACTATCTAAAAACTAAAAATATAGAACATATAGAATACATTAAAAATAATATAGAAGAATTAATAAGGTTAAAACAAAAAACTAAAGAATATTATAACATAACATTTCAATTAACATGATAAAACTAGTAAGTACTAGTTATCTACTAATCCATGTACAAGTTATCCACGCAAGTTACCCACACATAGATCACAATAGCTTGTCCATATTTAATTATGGCTGTAAACCACTATCGGGGGTTCTTGGACAAAGTTGAGTACTCTTGAAATCAACAAGCCCACTTTTACATTCTCCAAAATTGTGAGGAAGTCATACCTTGGATTGAGTAAAATATATTTTAACCTTACATCATTTTTTCTTATAAATAGTCAACAAATGTGTTGTAATTTTTAATTTATTTTTCAAATGTTCACAATCCATAGGGAACATTTAGATATATTAACAAAGGAGAATAATAGAAACATAGCCAAGAGACACAAGGAGGAATTTCCTTTGTGGTTTGAAGAAAAGGTAAATGATAACTCTATCATTTGATGGTTCGTAAATTTATTTTTTAAAATTAACATTAACGTTTATGATTTTGTAAATAAAATATTACAGGTGGTACGGTTAATGAAGAATGGTGATAACCGAATTACTGATGAATTACTATTTTTGGCAAGACCTTCGAACCCTCGTGTTATTAGTCATAATAGATATATCTTGAATAGTTCTTGATTTTGAACAATGACATCTGAGCTAGGTTTGAAAACTCAAAATAGTGGTGTGATGGTGAAGGGTGATAAACATACAGGAAATGTTGACTATTTTGGAAAGATAAAAAGAATTTTATAGATTCAATATATGAGCAATAAATCAGTTCTATTATTTCAATGTGATTGGTTTGAAGTTCCTCCTCAAGGTCGTCCTCAAAGTAGAGTTTACAGACAAGATGCATATGGATTCGTATCTGTAGATATAACACGACTCCATTACACAAGTGATCCACTTATACTAGGATCACATGCTCGATTAGTGTACTATGTTAAACATGGCCAAAGTGAGAAATGGCATGTAGTGATAAGAGTAAGACCACAAAATTTATATGATGTTCCCGAACAATAAGATAAAATAGAACCATTTCGACTGATTGGCTTATTTGAAAGAGACGAAGCAAATCCACAAGTAGAGTTAGACAATGATAACAGTAGAATACAAAGAGAAGATATTGATGAGTGGGTGTTGAAGCACCTTCTCTCAATAGCAAGGAAGTAGTAGACTTAGTAGGTGTAGATGAGTCTGATAATAAGGACCTGGATAACTTCAGTGACTCTGACGCAGATGAAAAAACTACTAAACATGATGAAGTTGAGGATTACGATTGGATGTGATTTTTAAGTCGATCATCGAGATAACTTTTTCTTTATTGAATCTTTTTGATTTGAAAAATTGAATTATATAATATATAATGGACAACCCTTGGTTTTGTTTCGTCTTTTTGAAAATGGGTGTCCAGGTACTAGGTATCCTAAAAAATCAAAATAAGGTTTTACAAAATAAAAGCCTTTTTTAGTTCTGTCTTCTTTCCAGGTTCCATGTTTCCTTTTGCAAGATGCTAGGTCAATATTGATAGAACATCATGGAGTAGATGGCCTTTACTGTTTCTTTCCATTATTCTTTGAGCAAGAGAAACTTGCTTCCCAATGATAAATATGAATTCTTTTTCTTTCCCTCCAGCGGCCTTGGAAGTTCTGCCAATAGGGCGTACATATTCACTAGGGTCTCGAGGATCATTAAAGAGGACTATGCGGTCTGCACCTTCGAAGTCAATACCTCGAGAAGCACTATTAGTGCACACCAAGAACAAAGAAATGTCCTCCATCTTCGATCTTTGAAACTCCTTTATGTTTTCAAGTATTCTTTCCACTAAAAGCGCTTTAATTCATTCTCAACTTTTCTACAGCTATCAATCTTGTTACAGAAGACAATTGTTTTTGGAACTGGACTATCCTCCACTAGCTTAATTAGAGCATTTTTATTGTTGAGAAAAGCTATCTATGGACTTTTTTTAGCTGTTTCATCTCCACTGCAATCTACAAGGACCTCTTCCAAGCCAGGGGTTGTGCGGTGCATACCAGGTTAGTCACTAGTTCACAATCAGGAAAATTTTCTACCAACTTGTTGTATATTTTCATGGGAAAAGTTGCAGTCACAAATAGAAATTGTGTGATGACAGGTGATAAGTTAATCAAACATTAAAATGTAGCTTAATTGGTAGTAGCCTTGAGAGTGTTTGAGGGAGGTTTCCAAGAGAGAACTTGCTTGGAAGGGATAGGAGAGTCATCTTCAGAACCTCCCAAAATAATAAATTTCTCTCCAGTATCTTCATCTATGAGCTGGTAAGCCCCAGGAGTGTCCATAGGGATACGACTGTAAGTATCTTTGGTCGTCACCATCACTCTTTTCCAATGCACAACAATATTATTATTATTAACATTCCTAAACGGTCTTTCCAATTTGAAATGCGACAGAGTCAGAACTGATGGTCTTGGTGCAACAAGCATTGTGCTTTATCTCAACTTAGGGAATGCCCCTACTAATACTTCCTACAAAAATGTATGGCAACAATACGTTGATGGCCACCATGATTTTCACAATGATGAATGTCTTTTCTTTGGATAATTACAACTTGATAATTTTATTAAATCTCTTTGTCCATAGAAGTTTTATTTTCCATCACCTTTTTGATTTCTACTTTTGATTAGTCTTTATTTGTTAAAGTTTTTAATATATTGTTGTCAATCATGATGACAAATATGGATATTTCTAATAATGGTGAACTACCGATGTATCTGTAATCTTGCCTCCAGGTAAATTGATTGATTTATTAAATTGTGTCTTTCCAAGTCTGTAGTTGTGTTTTATATATTTATATCTAAATAATTTTATGTAATATTATAGAAAAAAAGAGAAAGGGAAGAGGAAAGACAACAGGGCTTTCAACCCCCAAAAAACATAAGGAAAATGATAATAAAAAGTTGAAGGTGATTATTCCACTAGATTGAACAGTAGAAGTAGGTGTAGGAGCTAAAGATTTTATTACCCATCTCTTAGTGAAAGTTCATCATAATGCTAGACATGATGTCTAGAATTGGAAGGGAGTTCCTGATCTGGCGAAAGATAGGACTATTGCTTATATGCTGGTAATTTACTACTCCCATTTATCTAATTAACTAAGACTACATTTCGACATGTGCTATGTATCTAAGATGAAGGTTCAATAAATCCATAATTCAAAGACTTTAATCAATTGAAAAATATCCAAAATCATGAGAAAGTTGGTAATATGAATTTGTTTTTATTGGTTTTGTTGATTAATTTCAAAGCTCAGAACTTGATATTTCTAAACTAGAATAAGGGTTGATTCCTTATGTCGGATATTTACTAAACATATATTCCACATGAATAATAGTATGTTTGTATGTGTGTGTGAAGGTAGGGGTGGGGGTGGGGGTGGGGGTTTGTTTTTTGTCTAGACAAAGCAACATTACCAAAGGTGTGGTTCAGGAAATGCATTTAAGGTTTAAAAAAATTCTCCATAGTTGTTGAGTGTATTTACAATGTAGAAACTGATGGTTACCTGTCTATGATGTTTCCCCACATAAAAATCACCTAGAGGATAAGATCACCCCTCTTTTCATCAGATTGCCCTGGGTTTGTAGTCTTAATGTTTGATTCTATTTTGAGTGCAAGACACTTTCAACTTCTGAATATAGAACACAATCGAGATACTATTCTTAAAACAACTAAAAATTTATATTGATATTTTCGTAGCAGACTTCATGATCATTTCAAGAAATTTGCTACAAAAGAAGAAAGTCTACAAAATATACCTACAGATGTTAATGAAATTGAATGGAAATTATTGGTAGATTATTTCAGCTTTGACGAATTTAAGGTAGTTAAAAGTATAAATGATTTAAATTTTTATTTGATTTCTTATTCTTAGATGAAACTAAATATTTTGATGCAAAAATAATGCAAAGAATGAGTGAAAGAAATAAAAGTAACAAGGAAAAACAAGAAGTGAATCATATTTACAGCATAAAATCCTTTCAAGCAGTGTCTTATGAAGCAGTGAGATCTTTATTTATTTTTATCAATTATGATTATATTTTTTTTTAATAGAGGGACACAAACACAAAAAAAGAGCCAAACTATCAAAAACTTTGGGAAACGACTCATATGAAGCCAAATGGACAGTGGGTAACTAATGCTTCTACTAAAGTGAATGTTCAAAAACCCCTCTTATTGGTATTTATAGAATGCATATTTTTAATAAATATTGAAATTCAAATTGGTATAACTTTTTTTGTAGGATAAAGTGAAAGATGTTATTGCTGAAAAAGTTCAAGAAATTGAAGAGAACACCGATATGGATCCTATTATCAATGCTGCATTTGTGCAAGTTGTGGGAGAAAAATCAAAGTACATTCTTGGTCAAGGATCTAGAATTAAGTCAGCAAGTAGGATATCGAGAAATAAAATTCAAGAGCAACTTAAAGCACGCCAAAAGGAAGCAGAAGATGAACGTCTTAAATGAGAGTGTAGAAATTAAGGTAATGGAAGTTAAAAATAAGCTTGAAGTGGAATGAAGAAATCAAGAAGTAATGGATGCCCGTTTAGTGCATGACCCAAAAATGTTAAAAGAGAGAGTAATGGCACTAGTTTCTATGCAAATTTCTAAGGTATTTGTTTAGTGTACGGTGCTAAATTAGTAAATGTTGCATTATTACTTTTATTTTTTCCACTCTCATTGCATCTCTGCCTTTTTTTTGTTCTATTCTCCTTTTGTACAATAGACTAAGTTAATTATATGTACTATACTTAACTGAATGGATTTCTGCTTCCTGCTACAATTTTCAATATGGTTACAAATTCAACTACTTCATATAAGACAAGTCCTACAAGTCTTATGGATGATAGATGGGTAAGTAAACTTCATAGATCCTCAGGTTATCTGGAAGTACAGCGTGTGGATATTTTTTTAACAGTGCAATGTGGATAAAATGCTACTAGAGTTTCTTTGTTTTTCTTTAGTTGTACTTTTAGTGAAAAGTTTGTGTCATTGTGGTGGTCAAGGATGAAGAAGACTTATTTTATAATAAGTATGTTGTTTGCATGAAGTATAGCATGTGGGTATTTTGTTAACTGTGTAGTGTGATTGAAAAGCTATCAGGGGTTTGGTTTTCCCCCCTCTTTTTTGTTCTTATGGTGGAAAGTTTAGGTCTTTGTGGTAGTGAAGGTTGTTTAACTTGACATGTTTCTTTGACCCCAGAAAGCTGAAGAAGGCTTAATTTGTGCTAAGTTTGGTGTGCTCTTGAAGTATATATCATGTGGGTGTTTTGTTACCAAAGAAGTTCTTTGAATGGTGTCCTCAGAAATCTTGTATCTATCCAACTCCCAAATCTTCTAGTCCTACAAATATTCCTTCCATAGAAAATCCAGAACATTTAGATAATTCAGCAACTTCACTTCCTGCCCTGAAGTTTTTAATCTTGATACTCCAAAGAATCATCTAACATATCTGTCTTCTTTTTGCACCAACACATGACATTCTTTAGCCAAACCAAAACAAGAATTAATGGATCATGTGTATGTAACTATATTGACCCATTATCCATTTTCTACTGTTTTCATTGTGACTTCTCAATATACCATGCAAAGTTTTGCCTTTAAAAAGAGAAGGAACAATACAAGTGCTAGAAATAGAGGAAGTGTTCTTGGAGGTCTAATTGGTGCTAGTTTAACCCAGGTATTTGGTGTCACCATAGACAGGGTAGACAACTTGGATTTTCTGATAGTCTTATCTAAGCTCTCTATTGCCTTTGCCCTACTTTGTCTTATTTTTGGCGATAAACCAGATACAAAAGAGAGTACTAGTAGTGAGATGAAATCTAATTAAATATAAGCGAAAGATATGATATAAAGTATTTATAAACAACTCTAATCAAGAAAATACTTTTCATAAAGATGATTCTGAGTTCCAACATGAAGGTCAAAACTTAAAACACATGACTTTAGCTAACTGTCTATTTATGACGTCTTTATATGATTTACTATATGGACAAAGGACTTAACATATATTCAACATTACTAACATAAGTACTAAACTCATAATGAAGACTAAGCTTCCCTAATTTAAGTGGGGCTTACTAACAAGTAAAACGTGTAAAACCTAACAAGCAACTTACGTGTCTTTGTATCGGTATCAATAAAAAAATGTAGTTCCTTTAGTCAAGGGATGTGAGAACATATCGAATAAAACTCTATAAAATGGTAGAATGAAACATGACATACAAATAGAAATAGAAGTAGCTAACAGAGTAATAATCATGATGTAGAAGAGATAAAAACTCAAACAAATTAGGTTAATCTGTGTTAAATAATTCATCATGACTTAATTCATTATACTATACATACATTTTTTAAGTGACACACTTTATATGACTATAAGTGCTCATGAAAATATCTGAGTAAATACAATATTAAAATCCTTGAAAGAAATCCTTTAACTTTTTGGTTGGAGATTCTCGATACTGACATACATAAATAATTAGTCATCATTTGTACTGCTTTGATTTGATCAGTAATACCCTACACTTGTACTGGTGGGAGATTCTTGTGACTAACATACATAAATAATTACTCATCATTTGTACTGCTTGGATTTGATCAGAAGACCTTTAACTTGTGCTTGTTTTTCTTTGTTATTCTCAGTAATACCTTGCATCTGATCTTTATTAAGCATAATAAAATATATTTTTGGTACGTATTTATTTATGAATTATGGTCTATGTGTTGATGAGCAGTTGAAGGAAGATTTACAAGAAAAGCAAAAAGAAAAATCAGAGATGCAAAAAGAACTGGATCGCTTACAAGACAACTTGATTTTTGAGAAGCAAAATTTAGAAGTGGCTGATTATGATTGTGTTAAATTAAGATCTTTATATAATGAAAAATATGCAGAGCTTCAGGTGTTTGTTAAATGTTATTAAATTTGATTTACTAAGCTGACAATCATCTCATTTTATTACTTCATTCTTAACAAGCTGCTTAACAGAGAAGCGAAACTTAGAATTGCGATTTTCAAAGTTGATGGAACCTCAAGGTGTGAAAAAAAATCCATAAGAGTTGGTTGAAGAAAATAATTAGATAGAACTATGACTTTTATCTTTGTCCAAATTTGTCTATAATCCACAAAAGACAAACTCATGAATCTTTCACTAGTAGGTCTTTGAAAAGTTTCAAGAAGAGTTGAAAGCTCGTTCTATGTTGCGTACAATAGAAGAGACAAAGAAGAGACTTTTGAGTGAAAAAGCATCGCTTGAGGAAAAAATTGAAGATCTAGAGAAGAAGATGAAGATTTAAATCCAGTAACAACACAAGTGCTATTGGAGAAGATTCTATTTTTTTAATTACTTAGTACAAGATCATAATGATCAGTTTATATTTTTTTCACAAGTAAAGATATATAGAAGTACTTAATTTTTTTAAAGTAGAAAATATCTAGTTCATCAATCTTATATATGTATTGACCTTTGGAAATTTATATAATTTTTAATTCAAGCATTTTTATAAAATTATATTTAAAATGTGTTTTGTGTATGTGGCAACTAATCACAAATTGTTGGTAAAAGTGTATAGAAAATTTTTAATTTATTGCAATAAAAATTATTGTTCCTAAAAAGATTTCTAACCACCTACTAACTAATTTCTTGTTAAGTTTTTGTAGCAACTAATAATGTTGGTAAAAAATTTAATTTATAGCAACATAAAATTTTGTTGCAAAATTTTTTAAAAGCCACAACTATACGAATGTAAGACAACAAATTTTTTGGTTGTGTTAAATTATATTTGGTAATAATATATTTTGTTGTTGTATAAACTTTTCCCATCGGCGTTTATTGCAACGACATGCAACAACTTTTTTATTGTTGCCAAAAGTACTTTTGGCAACAACATACAATATATGGCAACAAAATAAATTGTTGGGAAGTGCCTTATTTCTTGAAGTGCCTCTATAGTATCCTTCACCATATAAGAAAAGATAGACATCATACAATGTTGAAATATGGCAAAAACATTACAAAGTTCGAAAGGCATCCTCTTGAACGCAAACGTACCATATGGACTTGTGAAAAGGGTTTTCTTTTGTTTTTTGGGGGCATAGAAATTTGATTATACTCGAAATAACCATCAAGAAAAAGGTATAATTCTTTACCTGCAAGACGGTCTAATATATAGTACACAAATGACATTAAAAAGTGATCCTTGTCCGTCCAAGTAATCAACATCTGATAATCCATACAAACTCTCCATCCTGTAATTGATCTCAAAGGCACTAATTCTTTCTTCTCATTATGGGTCACAGTGAGCCCACTCTTCTTTGGCACACACTTAACTGGGCATACTCATTTGCTCTCGCCAATAAAGTAAACCACATTAGTATCTAACCACTTAATGATATCCTTCTTAACCACCTCTTACATAGGTGGATTCAAAACCTCTTACATAGGTGGATTCAAACAATGTTAATGCTCAATGCTAGGAACGTATCTCGACACCGGCTGAATCTTATGAATGCAAATGTTGAGTAGAATCTCAACAGTATCCATAATAGTCCAATCAATGGGCCGTTTAAACCTCAAAAGAATTGAAAGTAAGACCTCTACCTAAGGATCAAATAAATATACAGAAAAAATAACCAACAAGCTATTGTTGGCCCCCAAGAATGCATAACGTGATTGATAAAGGTGGGGCTTTAATTCCAGGAATAGTGGCTCCTCAATAGATGGATAAGTTAGTGGAGTTTCTTTATTCTTTAAATAATGATTCAATTTCTTTGGAACATAAGAATAAGACCCTATGCAAATAAGAGCACTCACTGTCTCATCATATTTATCGATATTGTCACTGTTAAAGTTTATGATCACCACCACTAATTCCTCTACATTGAGTCTCTCCTCAGTGGGTGCAATTAATGTATCTTCATCTACTGTGTCTATCCCAGACACCACTCTTATATCTTTAGTTGTCTTATCAACTGACCAACATTAGCATGTTTATCACTGAGCCTAAATTTCATATGTCATGTCTCCATGTCAACTAATGCCTTACCCATGACTAGGAAGGGCCTTCCCAAGATAATAGGGACATAAAAATCCAACTCAAAGTTGAGAATCATAAAATTAGTTGGGAATTTAAAAGAAGCAACCTTTACCAACACATCACATAAAATACAAACCAATTTCTTTACAGTAAGATCAGCCATCAATAGTCTCATAGTTGTCAGCTTAGGTGACCCCAACCCCAACTTCTTGTACACAACTAACGACATCAGATTGATGCTAGCTCAAAAATTACATAATGGTCGTGCAAACTTTAAGGACTCAATAGTGCAAGGTAGGGGTGCCAAAATTAGCCCATATGCAAATGACCTGCCCAAGGTTTGATGAGGTTGGACAAGAGTGATTTTGATAATGGGCTAATAAGGGCTAGCCCAAGTCAACCCATTACAAGTCACCAGCCCAAATAGACCCATGATGATGCCCAAACTTGACCCATCAAATTGCTTAAATCTTTTACCAAAATCTTGCTTTATAAAAGAAAGACTTACAAAAATAGCTTAGGTCTCAACAAAATGAGAGCATTTCTAACTTTCAAAATTATAATTTATAGCCTTTCTTTCTCTTTGTTTTTCATTTTTTTCCCTCTGTTCTATCTCTAGCCTTTACTTCTCTCTTTTTTTTTTGCTTTTTTGTTTTTTTGTTTTTTCCTCTTTTCCTTTTTTTTATTTTTTTAATTTCCTATTTTTAATTTTTTTTCTCTTTCTCATTTTCCCCTTTTTATTGTATTTTATATATTTTATATCTTATTGTATTTCTGAAAAATATGGTTATGTCAAGTACAAGTCATGGATGATGACATATACATCATAACCGGTCATTGTATTTATATTCATGATCATTTTTTCTTTTCTCTTTTTTAATATATTTACTTTTTGATTTATTATTTTTTTGTTTTTTTTTGTTTTTCATATTTCCCCCCATTTTTTTTTGTTTTTTCATCTTATTTTTGTTTTTTTCCTTTTTTTTTTCTATTTTTATTTGTTTCATTTCTTTTTTTGACTTCTTTTCTTTTCTTTGATTTTCTTTTCTCTTTTAAATTTGTAAAATATAAAAGAAATATATACAACATATAAATATATAAATACGACAACAATAATAGAAAATGAGAGAAAAGAAAAAGAAAATATAAAAAATGAAAATAAAGAAAAAAGGAGAAAAATTGATAAAAAAAGGAACAAGAATGAAATAGAAAAAAAAAATAAAAAAGCTTGCAAAGAAGAAAAATAAAAAAAATAGATGGAAAAAATGAAAAAAAAAAGAAAGAAAAAATAAAATATAAAAAAGGAGAGAAAAATAAAAAGGTTAAAAGAAACAAAAAAAAAGAAGGAAAAATGGAATAGAAAAATAAAGAAAAAGAAAAAAACAAAACAAGTAAAAAGACCAAAAACTGAAATAAAAAGGAAAAGAACAAAAGAAGAAAAAAGGGGAAAAGAAAGAGAAATAGAGAAAGAAGAAAAATTAAGAGAGAAAATAAATGAGAGAGATTATAGATTGTATTTAATTTTAAAAAATACAAAAAAAACCTATGGTCATACTTTAAAGGAAGGGAGATAGATAAATATACAATAAAATATTTTCTTCATATAGATATTTCAAATTTCTAAAATACAAAAAGTATAACTTGAATTTGTGCTTCCTGCTGTATTTATTTGTAAATATTTGATTGCTAATATTTGTTAGTATTTCATAAAAGTAAAGAAGAAAAGGTGGGATAAGTTGGGTGGGTTGGGCTATAACCCATTGTTTTAGCTCATTTAACCCATTTCATAGTAGCCCAAGTTATTTTGGGGAGAATTGGGTAATGGCCCATCTGTTGATTCAGTCCATTTTGACCTGATCAAATTCTGCCTAAACAACCTATTTGTCATCCCTAGAGCATGGAATAGTGAAAGCTTCGGGATCCTCTTTCTTGTCAACCAAAGATTGGAATTCAATAGCACTGGAGTGGTGCATATAATCCACAGGTTCAAAACTCACTGTCCTCTTCTTTGTCACTAAATCCTTTATGAACTTTGAATGACTAGGCTTCTACTCCAACGCTTCTATAAAATGGATATTCATAGATAATTCCTTCAATATCGACTTGAGTTTCTAATAATTCCCTCTTCCTTCTTCTTTTTCAACCTTTGAGGAAATAGTGGAGGAGTCCGAAAAATAGGCTTCAAAACTAGTTTAGCCTCTTTACCTTTCTTTTATCAGTATATACTCATTTTTCAACACTTATTTATCTTGTGATGTCTCACCATTTGTCATCAACTTCACAATTTTAGTTTCAGGTAGATCATTGACCTCAACAGTATCATTTCTTATCGCATCATCTTCAAAAGAAGGTAGATTAATAGTATCCTTACAACTTCGAGTGGTAATGGCTAGGTAGTGATTTTTGATTATAGGATTCTGAATGGTATTGGATGGAATAATGCCTGTTTGACTCTTATTTAATATTATTCGACATCTGACCAAACTGTTGCTCAAGCAAGTTAATCGTAGTAGCATGAGATTCTACCTTGTGACTCAATCTTGAAATGTCTGTCTTAATCTCCATAAGGAAACTTTCTTTGATCTCTTAACCCTTAAACAACTTTGAAAGAAATTCTTTGATCCTTTAATCAACATCACTTTTCTCGATGAATCGTACCTACCACCCTTTTCCTTATAGTTATCCTTTTTCCTACGATCACCATCCCTTTCTTTACTCTTATCCCTATACCTATCCACATAATAGTTTTGACCTTGATACTGTTGCCTCAAGTTCCAAGTGTCTTGATCAGATCATCAGACCTTGGCTCAGAAACCTATTATCTCTCTATCCTAATATTTTGTTTCCTCCTTAGAGTCAAACTCTTTATATCTAACAGATTTACCTCATACATCCACTGCGTTCACCTTTTTTGCATTCATAGTTGCAAACTACTTGCTAATCAACCCTATCACTATCCTCAATTGTGCTACCTCTTAAGCCACTATATAATCTAGGACTCTTTACTCATTGGAAGCACCAATAGCATAAGTACCAGCTCCTCTATCCGCCTATCGTGTATGCCACCCTCAGTAGGTTTTAGAGACCCAATCTAAGATTTCTATAGCTAGCTTCCAACAAAGGCTCATAAAAGTGCCACCAATAATAGTATCAACAATAACTCTAATATTTTCATTCAAGTCTCCATAAAATATCTCGAGTAAACTATTCTTTGAAAGTCCATGATTAGAAATAGTTATCAATTTCTTTTTAAACCTCAACCATGTCTCGTACAGTGCCTCTAATTGCAATTGTCTAAGATATTAAATCACATCCTTTAACTCCAACATTCTAGAAGAAGCAAAGAATTGATCCAAGAATTATGTCTGCAACTTATTCCAATTCATGATGGCTCATGAGGTAGTTTCCTTAACCATAATGTTGTTTTTCCAGTAAGAGTAAATAGGAATAGCCTGAGTCTCAAAGTTTTTTGACTCAACCTAGGTAGATTATACGAAGTGTATATCTCAAGGAAATTCATAATGTTCATGTTTGTATTATCAGTTGACAAACCAGAAAACACACCCTTCAGATTATGCAACTGAATCATTACACTCCTAATGTCAAACTTTACTCATTGGGGGGAACGTAGGCAGAATAATGGCTTCTATCTTAATCAATCCAACATACCCTAAATCTTTCTCTGGATCATCAAACACTAAAAGTACTTATAAGTGGGTAGTTGAACTCTATCCCTTCTAGATCTGTCTCTTTTGAGTGTTGCACGATGATGTTTCTTCTGTCTATCTCTTTCCACATAAGCTGTACAACGAGTAACTGCCAGCCTTACATTCTTCAGCTGATAACTGAGTAGTGGTTTCCATAGTTTTTTTTTGAACAGTATGCAGAGGTGGAAGATTCACAAGATTTGGATCATCTTAAACCACATCATACTGAGCTCTGTGCTCATACTCTTTCATCTTATGATTCTATCATAATGTTCATTCAAGACCAGGATCAAAAGGAATTAAGGGTTTTTCTTGACCCTTAGAGCTATGCATACACCAACATATACTCTAAGAATAGTAGAAAATGGAAAACCAACAACCTAAAAAATCTTAATCAATAATTCTATAACCATATTACCCAACAATGGTGACCAAATTTAATGTTGCCCAAATTATACCTCCTAAAATGTATAACACAATTTCTTGTTAAATATAGAACCCAAAAAAGGTTGGGGTTGAACCCAGAAGGAATAGGATGAACCTCTATCAAGAACTTGTTGATGTAGTAAGAAAAGTGTAAAAAGTAAATACGATGTTTGGTAAGAAAAATAGTAGTAAAAAAGCTTGGGCTATTTAGGTTGTTATCAAGATGAGAAAATCACTAGGATTATGTTACCTTAGGCTTCCTAACTTTGTAGACTTATCGTGCTCGTGAAACTATCTCAGTGCCTTGTATGCAGAATCTGACAAGTTATCTATCACCAACCATCTCACGACACTATTTGGTGAATTTCACGCATCACCACTTGATCTCAGAGTGTATCATTACAAACCCTTTCCCTGGATCCAAAATTAACTATCTCCTCTCAATCTCAAGTTATTTAGATGAAGGTTGGTAGCTTTAAATTACTATTGTGATCTTGTTTTCTTAGTCTCAACCTCGCTCTCAAGTTAGTGTTGAATACAGGCATGTTTTTATTGTCTTTAGTCATTAATAAAGGAATCAATATGAATAAAATTACAATACATGCAAGCACACCGATCAGGATAGACTTTGCACTTCCTCTACTTCGTTATTTGCTTGGGGTTACCACAACCCTAATTATTTGGTTTAGTTGCTCATGATTACAAGAACACATATGTAATTCATAATAGAAAGAATATGAATCATCTCACAAATAATTAATAATTAAAAACATAATCTCAAATTAATATCAAACCTTAACAAGTCTCAAACAAGAATTCCAAAATCAAAAGTGTAATTTAGAATTCAGTATAATGTTGTAAGTATGGATGTAAAGTGCGTCCACTACTAATAAGATAGCAATGGGGTATTTATAGGTTACATCAAAAACCCTAAGAATCCTCTCCAAGATAAAGCAGGAAAATAAAATTGGCATCAACCTATGACACTACTTATGGGTCATAGGTAGTACCTACGATCCCCATGTGGGTTCATAGGTTTTAGAAAAAATCAACAGGTTTTAGAACCTTACTTATGACGGGTACCAACAAGGATGTAGGTACCATCTGCGTATTATAACTAGGCTTTCGTAGGTCTCAGATAAAAAATCAGTTTTCAGAAACTCCAATCTGCTACTTACGGACCCAACCTACGACCCGTCGGTGGGTCACGCAAGTAGCCTTTCAACTACACTTCATCTTTTTTCTCCTCTTCTGATATAGACCATGTTTTCATGCAAACCAATATAAAAAATACATCTTATCTAACAAAAAGACCTAAGTACTTGCATAATTTCCTTATTTTAAGCATTTAAAGTGCCATGAAACCATGGCATATCAATGCTCACATCTCTGTACCCGGATGCTTTAGTGGAATTATGTTGCTTAAGTGGTAGACACTTAAGTAGACATATGACTGCATTAGCGGCACATGTGGATTGTTAAATTCCCCTTTTTCACCAATTTTCCCATTATTTTATCCACCATTCCACTATTTCTTAGAGCTAAAAAAGAAAAGTATTGGGAATTATCCTTTCAAGCTAAGGTAAGTTAGCCTAACACTCCTTGGTCATTTTCTATTATTTTTGCATCAAATTTCATTGTAAATTCTTAGAAGTTAGGTCTTAAATCGTTAGACATTAGGGGATGATTTTGGTCCTAATTTATGCAATATTTGTGCTTAACTTTTGAGTACACATTCCTTGTGCTTCGAGGGACCTTATGACTGATGTAATATTTGATTTTATTTGCTGGCCTCGCAAATGTGTTCTTGACCCAAATTTTGACCTAATCTTTTATATAGTAATATGGGTCTCATTTTAGTCCTATTGACATGTAGATCATTATTTTGATAGAATGGTGGCATTTGGAGATCGTACAGCAAAAGGGAATTTTTATGGATGACTCGAGACGTGTAGTTTGGCATCGAGATAGGCTTTAATGTACTTTTCTTCATAAGATGATGTGTAGTGTAGATTGCATGCTAGGTGTGTATAATAGGATATTTTTATAATTTGAATTTCATGACTTAGCATAATTTAGGAGTTTAGGAATAGAAGGGTGAACCGTCTATTAAGATGAAATACTTGTTATAACAATAGGATCCAAACACCCTAGATTATAAGCATGTGATCATAGTTGATGGTAAGGACCCTTTTATATAAGATTTATTATCTGACTTAGTGGATTGGATCATAGTTTCCTTTATTAGGGGATTACCATTATTCTAGTCATATATTATTGGGCTCAAGACCGTGATTATGATGTTAATTGGACTCTAACCTAGTACTTTATCTTTATAAAGAATGTGGCTTTAATCTATAGACGAGTAGGCACCTAATGATGAATTGCTTGGATACTGGTAATAGTATGCATACTTTTATGTAAGTTCATTTTCACTTAGTTGTACAATTCAAACCAAAATCATGATTCACTATTGTTTGCTAAAGGAGAATTTGTCCTCACTTTTCACTTTTAAAGCAGATTCATTTATAATGCTAATCTTACCACCTTATTTATCGGTTTATGATCTTTTGGAGCTAAAGAAAATGTTTTGGAAAATAGACCAAGATTGATTTCGATATATGATTTATCAAATCTTTTACCATTATCATTTACTTCAATCGAAAGAGATTTTGACACTTTCTATACTATTATGCTGATACCGCAGTTAATCTCGGGAAATGGATTTACAAACTTACACTCATTTAGTCATAGTTTGAGTTTGTGCATCTATTATATATAGACATCTCTATGATACTGGGTGGAGCAGATTGATGATGGTGATTACCAAATATCCCCTAAAATACCTAGGGGATCCTTCAACCGTGAATCGTCGTGTCCGAGAAGAGAGGTAGTCCTAAGTTCTATCTTTGTGATCTATTGAGTTGGAGGAGGTGTATACACTTTGTACATTATAGCACTTAGAGCAGATATGGTATTATGTATTTACCTGCAGTCAATCATTCATATGCATTGCCTATCACCAATATGTTGTTTGGTGCTTATATTTATCAGTCGTATGGGGGTTTACATAGATATAGATTACAATTGTTATTTGCTTAGTGTTGATTGAATTTTTTGGATTTATTGTGACCTAATTAGGTATTGGTTGTTCAAACTAGTTGTCATGACCCAAACCAAGACCTGACCATGACGGGGATCTCAAGTCCATCAAGGACCGGAGACCACTCCCTTTACCTAGCCAAACAGAATAAAATACAGCCAGCAGCGGATGAGTTCCAAACATATAGTAAGATAAAATGAATGTAAGCTAAAAGGAGTCTAACAATATCAACAATAATACCTAATCCAAAGTAATCCACAAAGCCTCTATGAAAAAACAAATATAATCTAAGTTGTGACTTGACCCAGATGATAGCCAAAGAAACTATATGAATAGTCTATGACATAAGAGAATAGCAAAACCATGAAAAGAAGCTCTTCCGAGGAATGAAAGCTCACCACTTCAAGCTAACTAATGAAACCCTAAAATCCCATCACTGGGGATATAGTGTCTGGAGACGGTGAGCGAGTTGAGCACTAGCATGTAACACAGGATAAGGATAAAGTAGTGGTAAACAAAAGTTTAATTTCAAACTAAATGTACATGTCTACATTCATGCATATATATACATATAATAGATGTTGGGGAAGGGAACAGGCTTTAGCATGAAGTAAATCATTAACATGGAATATATATTTCAACCATTATAAAAAGGCACCCAAAGGCTATATGGGTTCAGCACTGTGTGCTGAAAGGGCCCTAATATGTGTTAGCCACATGCACTGGAGGCATCAAGGAAGACTAGGGAATGCCCCGACCCCGCATCAATCCTAAATACAAATATATCAATAGTGTAAACCATATACACAATCGCTAGGAACAAATCTCATGTTAGAAAACATGAGTTTCCAGTATCAGTTATTCGAGAGTCACACCTTCACGTTATAGCTAGATAACCCTTATTAAGCCAACTTAAAACAAGTTTCACATAGCCCATTCATTAACCAAGGGATTATACATTAAGGTACACCACAGTTACCATCATATCACTTAGCTTACAAGCTTAAAATTATGACACTACAATTCCATTAACTTAGGAGAATGCCTCGACCCTCTTTGCTCATTAAATCAAATTGGAGGAATGCCTCGACCTTCTTTAATTTATCAAATCAAATTGGGGGAATGCCTCAACCCTATTTATTCATTAAATTAAAACATAACCAACAAGGACTTCAAAATCCATGTTCATGTTTAACTATTTATGCTATGCAATATAATAGGTAATTCATACCAAGTAACAATTCCATAATTCAAAGCCATTTAAACAAGTAGGTTGAGCAAATAAAATTGTTCAAAACCAATTTCCAAGTTCAAAACATTAATTTGGGGGATTACCTTGACCTCATTCCAGTTTCCACACCTATGCACCCTATTGGTTCAAAAACATTCAATTCAAAGTATTAACAACTCATGAAAACCATAGGAAAACCATTCAAGCATCAACCATTCCAAAATCCTCAACTCATGTAAAAACCCACATTCAAATTCAAACAATTAAAACATTTAAATCACATGATTATCATAAAATAAGATTTGGGATGAGTAATATGCCTGAGATATTAAGATTTATGGTGAGAAATCATCCCTTGGAAGTTCTAGATGCCAATTTCTTTAAACCCTAGCTTGTTCTTGCCTTAGGAGTTTGAGAGAGTTTGGGAGAGTGTTTATGACTGATTAGTGCTAAAAATAATGCCGCAATGGTGTTTTATGGTTGTGGGGTCTAAGTAGGGGAAAAGGGAAATAAACAAAATGTCCTTACTAAATAGACTGAAAATTGATCGCCCAACCGTCATGGGTAACATGATGACTCATAACGACTGGCTACGAGTCGTCTATTAGACTCAAAGTTTGAACAATATCATGGGGTATACCACTGGTCTAATTACAAGTTGTACACTTTAACTCATACTCAGACATTATGACTCGTATGGTCTAGTCATTGCCAAGGCAGAAACATTTGGGTACCCTTAATAGTTAGGATATGAGAACTACGAAACGACGCATAATTGGTCTTGATGACTCATTGGCGAAAATTGTAACCAACATAGAGACTTATCCAAACACACTAGTCAGGCTACGATTAGAGTCCTATGACTCATAGTAACCAACATAGAGACTTATCCAAAATTTTGTGTGTTTCATTATCCCCCATTAGGTTCATTCGTCCTCGAATTATGAGTCAAGGAATCCATTAGCATGATTTTAACACAGAAAACAACCACACTTTCCTTTAATAAAGACAGTGAAAAAATATATTAAGGAATACATATACCTTAAGCACTAGTATCCGAAGCGGGAAACAAAAATGTATATTTGGACTCTGTGTCCTCTTCAGCCTCCCACCCCAAACAATACACCTAATAATAACAACCCTTAAATATAACCACGCTTCACCACTATGCTTTAAACTATGAATAAAACACTTAACTATTTTAATATCGTAATCCCCCCGTGAGACTAGTACACAACTACAAGAGTCTGAGTATAACTGCATATTTCTTCCATGTTAAAGCTAGCTCTACGATAAAGGTGCCAGTCTAAGCTATAGGACCCTATGATTTACATTCCACCAATAATACTACTCCATGACATCACTATATTCAAACAACCTTTGGCCTTAAAAAGAGTACTAATCACATATGACTACGGTTTGTGTATCACACCATCCACACCTATCATTTCTACACCCGCTTCATGGATTTCCAACTCTAATCATTATCATAAAGGTTTCACCACGTCAACCCTTTTTAACTATTTCCCTAAACACGAGTTCATTTTACTCTTCTACCTTCATCTATGCTTGTAGCCTGAGAAATCACCCCCCCCCCCCCCGGCCAAATTTTCATATTAAGAACATCTACTCTCTTATCTATAGCATTACTACCCTTCCAGAGCTACTACCATACTACCAAAAGAAGGGTAACTATGGAACTAAAGAACAAAAATCTAGGATGGGGGAGTTACTTCTCAATCATGTATCCTACCAGGTGTACTACTTAGTGTGAGACTCGTGAAATGAGACACGGTATAATAAAAAAGAAATACTTTTTAGCAACCACTTAGATCATAAATAAAGTGTTATTTTGGAATAAGCATAATATAGGATGAGTTCTTTAGACTGGCATAATGGAAAACACGAGTTCAGATATCATGGGTCATATAACAGGAAGATGAGACTTATATATTTAAGAGAGAAGAGAAGTACTGTCTCTTTAAATTACTGCCTCTCCTTTTAAGGACTGAGAATGGTCACGAGCTTGCATATACAACTTCATTTTGGAAAATACATAACATAATATGAATTGGTAGCAAGTAGAATGTACAGTTCCTTATAGCCAAGAATAAATTGAGACATGAGTTCTTGGGTTCATAAGTGTCATAATATAGAACTTGAATATTTGGAAGCTTGGATTTCTGAGAACCATTATGGCTTCTAGGTCAGCGGTTGGAGCATAGACATTCGCGGAATAGAGAATGCGAATCTTAGGCATAGGCACTATAGAATACATGACATTGGTAGAATGTCCTATTAACCAAAATAGGAGGGAATTGATAGAATATGAGTAGATTTACCATGACTCTTCCCTAAAATTCACCATTATGAGAAAATGTAAGATCAACCTTAGCTTAGCATCCTAACCTTGCAGACATACCCTCTCAAGTAACCTATAAGCCCGATATTCTGCACAACGGGATATCACCGTGTACATAAACTAGGTATACCAGGCACTTCCATACTTAAAATCTCATCTAACGAGATTCTACCTAGGGCCCAACATATTTATATAAACCTAATGCTATTATTTACCAAATGACTTGACCCCAATTCATCGCTCTAACACTAAACTTCTTGTATACATCACAATTTCTCACTCTAATATTTCCTAAGTTATCAGCCTAACCTCTTTCACACATCCCATCATGTCTAATAATTTACACTTGCAATTCTCGCATCGCTAACCTCAAGCTAACATTCCTTCCCCCCAATCAGCATCTAAATTTCAAACTAAGGGGCTAGTAATAATCATGCCCCACTAATAAAGTACTCCACATAATATACTAGTCCACCGTTAAAGAGAACACCCTAAATTACGTATTTGACTCTTGATTATCTATAAATAAAATATCCAAAAGGAACCACCTTTCTTATGCACTGAGAGAATAGAAGCACCATACGGAGAAATACTAAAACGATTAATACTCTTATCCAGAAGGTCCTTCATTTAATCTTTAATTTCTTTGAATCAACTGGAGCCATTCTATAAGGAGGGATAGAGATAGGATAGGTATTCAGAAAAAATTAATCCCAAAATCATTTTCTCTATTAGGAGGAATACCAGGAAGATCATCAGAAAATATTTTGGGAAACTTATTAACTAAAAGGACAGATTGTAAAGAAGGCCCCTTAGAATTTGAGTCCTAAACCCAAACTAGATGATATAGACACCCCTCAAAAATCAATTTCTGAGCTCTAAGATATGAAATAAACCTTTCCTTAAGTACTAGGGAACTCCCTTCCCACTTAATCATATAATTATTTGGGAATTAGAAACTGACCCTTTGGTTCCTATAATTAAGAGATGCAAGCATGAATGGAGTCAATCCATCCCCAAGATAACATCAAAATCTAACATCTCCTACTCTATGAAATATACCCACGTCTCTCTATCATAGATAGGTTCCACATAACCCATTTAGAATCTCTTAGCCATAATAGAGTCACCTATCGGGGTTGATACACAAAAGTGATCAAGAATACACTCGAGACCAAAACCAAAATGAATATCCACATAAGAGATCCACATGAAAAAGGGTAGAACCTAGATCAAATAGGAAATACACATCATAGGAGAAACATATTAGCATACCAGTAATGATATCAGGAGAGGCCTCGGAGTCTCGATGTTTAACAAGAGCATAAAAAGGACTTTGACTAGTGTTGGTACCAGGTGTACCACCCTTTGGTGAAAAAATAGAAAAAGTAGAAACCTAAATCTTATTATCCCTAGTAGCGACCCTTGAAGGACACTCACGATGCATGTGAACAAGATGACCACACATATAACTCTAATTCCTTCTCGTGACACTGGCTATAATATAACTGACCATAATACTTACAAGATGGATAGGGTAGGGTTGACTAAGCTCCACTGGCGTGAAATTGGTCTCCTTATGCCTCAAATATATGGTTAAATCAAAAGCAATAATCACCAAAGGACGTAGGGTAAAGAGCACTAACAGTCATATAGAAATACCCTTAATTTCTTTTCTTACGACACTGCCTACCATCGCTACCACTATCTCTTTGACCCCTCTCATGCTTTGAATAAATAAACTTTTTTCTCTACCTATCCCTTACCTTTGCTCAATTCTTTTTTCCACTAACAAGACCAAACTGGTATAACAGTGAGCCCACTATTTGGTTTATTAGATGAATAGAACGACGGAACTAGGCATTAGAAATATATCCTTTAGGCGACTAAGCATGTGTGTCACCTACTGGAGAAGAATTAGTAGGGACTAGTGGAACTCCATGAGGTAACTCAAAATTTGGGACCCTAGGTTAGGTATGTACCTCATAGGTAGGATGATTTCCATCCACATTGTCCTCAAGAGGGATGAAATATTCCTAAATGACTTGTAGCCTCCCCCTTATAAGTATGGCATTCTATATACCCATAAAATGAGACTCTACCTGACATGGCTTTATGGACACCCAATGACACAAAGACTAGGCTCTAATACCAACTTGTCATGACCCAAACCAGGTCCTGGACATGATGGGTATCTAGATTCCACCAATGATTAGAGACTATCTCTTTTACCTATCCAAACAAAATAAAATATGGCTAGCAGTAGATGATTTCCAAATATATAGTAAGATAGAATAAATTTAATCTCAAAGAAGTCCAAGAAGATCAACCATAATACCCAGTCCATGTTAATCCATAAAGCCTTTATGATAAACCAAATATAATCTAAGTCAGGATATTCTGCCAATGATAGCCAAAGAAACTATATGAATAGTCTATGAAAAAAAAGAATAGCAAAACCATTAAATAATGCTCTTTTGGTGAATTGAAGCTCACCACTTTTAGCTAATTGCTGATATGCTAAAATCCTATCAGTACGTAGAAAGAGTAAAAGTATCTTTAGCATGATAGTAAAATATTAACTAGGATTAGGTATCTCAACAATCATTAAAAGGCACCCACGTGCTATATGGGTTCACCTTCCTCACTGAAAGGGCCTTAGTGCGTGTTAGCCGCATGTACCAGAGGTATCAAGAAAGACTAGAGAATAACCCAACCCCACATCAATCCTAGAAACAAAAATATTAATAGTCTGAACTATGAATATGGCCGTTAATACCAACCCTCACATTGGTAAACATGAGTTTCCAATATCAGTCATTCGAGAATCACATCTTCTTGATTGAGCAACATAACTCCCATTAAGCCCAATTAAAATAAGTTTCACATAACCGCTTTATTAACTAAGGAATTATATGTTAGGGAACATCATAAGTATTATCCTACCATTTAACTTGCAAGATTAAAATTATACCATTACAATTCAATTAACTTAGGGGAATGCCTTGAAGTTAGGTGTCTATACGCAATCTAGTATCACTATTCTAGTCTTTTTAGCCTTTTTTTAGGATGATTGTAAGACCCTGTAAAATCCTAAGATTAACTCATCCTTTTAAGCGTGCTAAGGGGTCCCACGCTTAGATAATTCTAGCTAAGTATTCAGACTTAGCATTATTTTGGCCTTTATAAGTTGGAAACTCTATTTCACGACTTTTATGACCTTAAATTATTGATCTTTAGATTGATTCATGATCAGGAATGTCAGTTGGTATTCACGAATAAGTTTTACATTCTTTGGACCTCATTTGAATCATGTTTAGGAATCTAAAATAGTATATCCACATGATCACAGCATGATATGGTGTCCATCGCGTCGATTAATATTTTTCCTTAGCTTTCAGTGGCAATTTATAACGAACTGATATGGACTCGATACGGCGTGTTGGCTATCATGTCGATACCAACAACGTGATACATCGACCTGTACATCAAAAGTATGGTTTTCAGCTATTAAAAGTCGCATCCTTGGGGGTAATTTTGGTCTTTTGCCCACCCTATTCAACCTTAAAACACAAGATTCAACCTTCATTGAGACAAATATAATTTATTTCTCTTAAATTTTACAAGAACAAGAACCCTAGGTGATTAAATTTCAAGGCCAAGGCTCAAGATTTCCACTATTTTTCTTCAGAAATTTAGCAACCGAGGTATGCCAAGTGTTCATCCATGGGTTCCTTTCCACCCTTGGAGTTCAAAAACCCCTTTTAACTATATGTTTATGAGTTTGATGAAGTTAATGGTTGAATTTAAATATGTTCATGATTACCATGTTAATGGGATTCCGAGTTCATGACTTACTATAAGATTCATGTAGAATTGATTGATATGTGTGCATTATCATGCGAAACCATGTTGAAAACCTTAAAGTTGTAAATGTAGAGCTAAACTATGTTGTGTACATGTTGTTTTAGTATCATATGCATAGATTATGTCCTTCAAGTGTTTGATGAATTGTTCATGAGAATTAAATAAAGAAATTATATCATGTTAGCATGTATTCAAGTTCATGTCACGCAAGTGTTTGATAGAAATTCCCTATGAATGAATGATGATAAATTAGTTATTTATCATGTTTCAAGATTGTGCCATGCCGTTTAATTTATGCTATTGAGTCCTGGGGGTATTCAATACCTGATAATTTTGCCATTTACCTAGAGCCATGGTCAGTCACAGGATAGTATTAGTCATGTCATGATCGGTAGAATTTAGTCAGTTAACAGAATTCAGTAGTATTCCATTAGTCCACAGAACCCAGTGAACTCATTTTAGTTCTATTATATAGTACAATCAGAAATAGTTTAGTCTAGCCTAGAATAGTCTAGAATCCAGTCCAATATCTATTTATTTAGGAGTACGAGTTAGGATCAAGTGAACATACAGATGGGGACTCACCTACCAGTAGAGGGTGTGATCCTTAGAAGCGGTCCTTATGTTCCAAAACTACGTATCCAGCATACATTAAGACATCAACCTTCCAGTTGAAGGTTGATAAGGTGATCTACCTGCCAGTTGAGGGTACCACTATTCTCGTTTAGAGCACCTGCCAGATGAAGGTAACTCAGCTTGTCTTTACCCATGGCATAGTGTTGACATCCTTCTAGCTAGGGTTATAGGTTGGACCCTAATCAGTTTAGAAAGGGGAATATCCATTAAATGATTACTTCCCATAGTCTCAGTTTTAGTTCCCGTCTCAGTATAGAACTTAGTTTAGTCTTATAAAAAAATTAGGACTATCAGATACAGTCATTTAGCTCAGCACGGAACTTAGTATATTTCCACAGAATAAAGACTATCAAATACAATCACTCAGCTATCAGTAATTCAGTATCAGTAGGCTTAGATATCTGTTAATTAGTATTCAGATTTGATATTCTAGTGTTATCATAATCTCAGTTATAGTTGACATATTCACGCATGTACTCTCATTAAGTTATACTCACATCATTCAGTTAGTATTGTTCATTCATATGAAACCATGCATTTTATCCTACCTCACTTAGCATACCAGTATATTCAAAGTACTGACACATACCTTTCTTTGGTGCTATAATGTTTTATATAATAGGTTCAAACATATGGCCTCCCGATCATACTTAGCAGTTCAAATATTCAGCTGACAGAGTTAGTGGTGAGTCCTGTTAGTTTGAGGACATGATGATTATTTTAGTAGTTTAACTTATTTTAGTAGTTCAGAGTTAGTTGGGGACTTATCCTATCAAATCCATGTTTCAAAAAGTTTAGAGGCTTTTTTAGACTAGAGTATTTTTTAGATAGATATTTCAATTTTGGTATTGTTATACCGTATTCAGCTTTACTATAGTATTGAACCTTATGGCATATTTTCTATCTAATTTTCTCATATTTATAGTATTACTATTTAGTTATTACAGTATGTACCAGTCATGGGTTTGATTGTGGTTCTTAGGGATTATGATCACCGTGTAGTGTCCAGAGTACAGACTTAGGGCGTTACAAACTTGGTATCAGAGCCTAAGTTTCAATAGAATCCTAGAAAGTCTGAAACCCGCATCTAGTAAAATCTTGTGCATGGGTGTGTAGAATGCCACACTTATGGACATGAGGCTGTTAGGTGTTTTAGGAAAAGTTTCTCTTGTTTCAGTATTCATGTCATGAGAGTGAGCATGAGCTCCAGTTAAAATCCTTGTCTAATTAACATTTCTCTTCTATTTAGAGAATATTCCTCCAAAGAGGACTAAGGGAAGAGGAATAGGAGACCAATTAGAACCCTAGCCCATCCAGCCAGATCTTCTGAATGAACACATCTCCCACGCTGGATTCAGAGTAACTTTCACCACCCTAGATCATTCTGTGGCAGCCAAGAATAAATGTCTAGCTGTTGTTCCAACCAACCTAGTGGCTAATACTGTTGCTGCCAGGATTTGATATTTTACCCGAATGAACCCTTCATCTTTTACTGAGTCTAAGTCCGATGAGGACCCTCAAGAGTTTCTTGATCAGGTGCAGAAAGTTACAGATATTGTGGGAGTGACTGCTATTGAGTGTGCTGAGTTGGCTACATATCAATTGAAAGATATGGCCTACTCATGGTTCAAATAGTGTAAAGTAGAAAGGGTTACAGATGCAGGGCCCATAGAATGGGAGAAGTTTGTTGTTGCTTTTCTGGATAGCTTCTTCCTTCTAGAGTTAAGGGAAGCAAAGGTTTTAGAGTTTATAAATATGAATCAGGGCAACATGACAGTGAAAGAGCATTCTGTCAAGTTTACTTAATTAGCCAGATAAGCTCCTCATATGGTAGTAGATAACAGATCTAAGATAAGTAAGTATGTGTCTGGCATGTCTAATAGTGTAGTCAAGGAGTGTAGGACCTCAATGTTGATTAAAGGGATGGACATATCCAGGATCATGGTCCATGCTCAGCAGATAGAGGAGGCTAAGAATAGAGAAAAGGAGAGGGAGAATAAGAGAGAGAGAACATGTAGTTTTAAATTTGCTAAACCTAAGTTAGGGGTTGGGAATTGTTCTCAGTTTTTCTCAAAATCATTAGTTCCAGCTCCATCTTAAGCTAGTGCTCCAGTGCCAAAATTCAAATATGGCAATAGAGATAGGGGACCAGGCCCTAAACCCCAGGGTAGTGTTAGAATCGCCTGAACCAATCCCTTTTGTTAGAAATATGGTAGAAATCACCATGGTATCTGCAGAGTAGTCAATAATGTGTATTTCAGGTGTGGCAATCCAGGCCATAGAGTTGGAGATTTTCCCCAGTCAGGTTGTCAGGGTGAGTATAACCATCCCTCAGCTACGTTCGATCACCCAAATCAATAGGGTGCCGCTTCCAGTACCACTAGTGGGAAGCGCCCAAACAGACTCTATATTTTTTAGTCCTGACAGGATCAGGAAAGTTCTTCTGATGTGGTCACTGGTACGTTACAAGTTTTCCATTTATATGTTTATGCTTTGCTAGATCCAGGAGCTTCGTTGTCTATTATTACTCCATATATAGCCATTAATTTCAAAGTCAGTCCTAAAATTCTAGCAGAGCCTTTCTCAGTCTCTACCCCAGTGGGTAAATCTATCATATCCTGATAGGTATATAGGAACTGTCCAGTTATGATATCTCAGAAAGTCACTTCAGTAAACTTAGTCAAATTAGAAATGACTAATTTTGATATCATTTTCAGCATGGATTGGCTTCATTCCTGCTCTGCCTCTGTCGACTATAGAACCAGAATTGTCCAGTTTTAGTTTCCAAGTGAGCGCATCCTAGAATGGAGAGGTAGTACTTCAGCACTTAGGGGTCAACTTGTTTCTTACCTTCGGGCGAGAAAAATGATATATAAGGGATGTGTCTACCATCTCATTTGAGTCCAGGACTCTAGTTCAGAAACTCTTTCTCTAGAATCAGTGTCAGTATCAAGTGAATTCCCAGATGTATTTATCGAAGATCTTCTCAAAGTTCCTACCCAAAGGGAAATCAACTTCGGAATAGACTTCTTCTAGATACTCAACCCATATTTATTCCGCCTTATAGAATGGCTCTAGTAGAACTTAGAGAATTAAAAGAATAGTTAAAATATCTCCTAGATAAGGGATTTATCTGACCCAGTGTATCCCCGTGAGGTGCACCAATTTTATTCATGCATAAGAAAAATGGTTCTCTCAGAATGTGTATTGACTACCGTCAAGCAGTACTTAGACATGTTAATCATAGACTTCATAGATGACATTCTTGTCTACTCCCGCAGTGAGCCTGATCATGTAGACTATCTCAGAATAGCATTGCAGACTCTCAGAAACCATCAATTATTCGCCAAATTTGGTAAGTGCCAATTTTTGCTAAGGTCAGTGTCCTTACTTGGCCATATCATTTTTGGTGGTGGCATTAGAGTTGATCCCCAAAAGACTGAAGCAGTGAGAAACTATCCTAGACCTATCTCTCCATCAGATATTACGAGTTTATTAGGCTTAGTTGGCTATTACCAATGGTTTGTTGGGGGATTTTAATCTATTGTATCCCCTATGTCTATATTGACATAGAAGAAAGTCAAATTCTAGTGGTCAGATTCTTGTGAAAAGAGTTTTCAGGAGTTGAAGACTCGACTCAATACAACTCCAGTTTTGACTATACCAGATGGTTCAGATATGTTTGTGGTATATTATGATGCCTCCAGAGTTGGTTTGGGATGTGTTTTGAAGAAGAGAGGTAAGGTCATAGCCTAAGCCTCTAGACAACATGAAAAGAACTATCCTACTTATGATCTTGAGTTAGCAGCAGTAGTATTTGGCATAAAGATTTGGAGGCACTATTTATGTGGTGTGCACGTTGATGTGTTCACAGACCATAAGAGCATGTAGTATGTGTTCTCTCAAAAAGACCTAAACCTCTGTTAGAGAAGGTGGTTGGAATTTTTGAAAGACTATAACATGAGTATTCTATATCATCCAGGTTAAGCCAATGTAGTGGCTGATGCTCTCAGTAGGATATATATAGGTAGTGTTGCTCATGTGGAGGATGGTAAGAAAAAGTTATCTCAAGAAGTTCATCAGCTTTCCCAACTAGGTTTTCTCTTAGTCGATTTGTTAGAAAGTAGTGTATAGGTGCAGAATAGTTTAGAATCATCCCTTGTTTCTGAGGTAAATGAAAAGCAGGATAGGGATCCCATTCTAGCTAAGTTAAATGAACAAGTCAAAGATCAAAAGTTAGAGGTTTTCTCCCAAGGGGGAGATGGTGTGTTATGCTGCCAAGGTCTATTATGTGTGCCAGATGTAGATGATTTGAGATAGAGAATTCTTACAGAAGTGCATGGTGTACACTACTCTATTCATCCAGGGGCCATTAAGATGTACCGTGATTTGCAAGAGATCTATTAGTGGTGTGGGATGAAGAGTGACATTGCAGAGTTTGTGGCTAAGTGCTCAACATACCAATAGGTTAAGATCAAGCATCAGAAGACAAGTGGGTCCATGCAGGAGTGCAGAATTCCCACCTTGAAGTGGGAAGAAGTGAACATAGACTTTGTAATAAGTTTGCCTCATACTTGTCCCCATCATGATTCAGTTAGGGTCATTGTAGACATGATAACCAAATCAGATCATTTCCAACCAGTCCATACCTCTTATTCAGCCAAGGATTACACCAAACTCTATATCAGGGAGTTGGCCAGATTGCATGGTGTTCTGTTGTCCATTATCTTAGATAGAGGTTCCCAGTTCACCTCTCATTTCTTGAAGGCATTCCAAAAAGGTCTTGGTACCCGAGTTCACCTCAGTATAGCCTTTCATCCTCAAATAGATGTTCAAGAAGAAAGGACCATTCAGACTTTAAAAAATATGCTGCGAGCGTGAGCGATAGACTTTAAAGGTAGTTGGGATGACCACTTGCCTTTGATTGAATTCACATATAACAACAGCTATCATTCTAGCATTTAGATGGCTCCATTTGAGGAGCTTTATGGGAGGAGGTGTATATCTCCCATTGGTTGGTTTGAAGTGGGTGACGTTGCAGTAGTAGGGTCTAACTTGGTATTTGATACCTTAGAGAAAGTTCAGTTGATTAGGGAAAGGCTTAAGACAGCTAAAAGCCGACAAAAATTGTATGTAGATGTATGTATAAAGGATCTCGATTTTAAGATTAGTGATTTTATGCATTTGAAAATATCTTCTATAAAAGGAGTGAAGAGGTTTGGCGAAAAAGGGAAACTCAGTCCTTGATATGTCGGCTCTTACCAAATTCTTATCCATTTCTGAAAGGTAGCTTACGAGCTTGAGTTGCCTTCAGACTTAGCTTCAGTGCATCCAGTGTTCCATGTCTCCTTACTTAAGAAATGCATAGGTGACCCAGCAGTCATAGTCCTTATAAAGGGCATAAATATTCAGAACAACTTCTCTTATGAAGAGATTTCAGTCGAAATCATTGATTATCAAATTCGTAGACTGAGGAACAAAGAAGTCCCTTTAGTCAAAGTACTTTGGCGGAATCAATTCGTTGAGGGAGCTACTTGGGAAGAAGAAGCAGACATGCAGACTAAGTATCCTCACCTTTTCTCTACAAACTCAGACTCAGCCCAAGGTAATGGATTTTCTTTGAATTTACTCAGTCTCATGTTCAGATATAGCTACCGACTTGGTATCAATTGATGTTGCATACTCAGTCATGAATTCACGAATCAGTTAAGTACTCATGCATCAGAAATCCAATATATAAGCTTAGCTTATCAGTAATCCTAGACCTGCATTTATGAATCATATTCAGCTATGTACTCATGCATTAGATATGCATGTCTAGTGTCTAAATCCAATCTATTAGTATTGTCAATTTAATCAATCTCATTCAAGTACGAATATTCCCAAGGGGAAGATATTGTAAAACCCTGCAAAATCCTAAGCTCAACTCAGTCTTTTAAGCTTGCTAAGGGGTCCCAGACTTAGAAAATTCAAGCTAAGTATTCAGACTTAGTATTATTTTGGCCTTTGTAAGTTGGTAACTCTATTTCACGACTCTTATGACCTTAAAGTATAGATCTTTAGATTGATTCATGATCAGGAATGTCAGTAGGTATTCCTGAATAAGTTTTATATTTTTTGGACCTCGTTTAAACCATATTTGGGAATCTAAAATAGTGTATTGATGCGATCTCAACGTGGTGCATTGGCCATCACATCAATTAATATTTTTCCTTGGATCTTAGTGGCAATTTCTAGTGAACCGATATGGACTCTACACGGAGCATTGGCTATCACATCGATGCCAGTAATATGGCGCGTCGTCCTGCGCATTAGCAGTCCAGTTTTCATTCATTAAAAGACACATCCTTGGGAATATAGCAACCAAGGTATGTCAAGTATTCATCCAAGGGTTCCCTTCCACCCTTGGAGTTCATGAACCCATTTTAACTGCAAGTTTATAAGTTTGATGAAGTTCATGGTTGAATTTGCATGTATTCATGATTACCATGTTAATGGGGTTTCTAGTTCATAATTTACTACAAGATTCATGTGGAATTGATTGATATGTGTGCATTATCATGCGAAACCATGATGAAACTCTTGAAGTTGTAAATGTGAAATCGAACTATGATGTGTACATATTGTTTTAGTGTCATGTGCATATATTATGTCCTTTAAGTGTTTGATGAATTGTTCATGTAAATTAAATAATTAAATTATATTATGCTAGCATGTATTCAAGTTCATGTCATGCAAGTGTTTGATAGAATGTCCTTATGAAATAATGATGATCAAGTAGTTATTTATCATATTTCAAGATTGTGCCATGTCGTATAATTTATGCTATCAAGTCCAGGGGGGTATTCAATACCCAACAATTTAGATATTTACCTAGAGCCATAGTCGGTCACAAGATAGTATCAGTCATGTCATGATCGGTAGAATTCAGTCATTTAATAGAATTCAGAAGTATTATGTTAGTGCACAGAACCCAGTGAACTCAGTTCAGTTTAGTTATATAGTATGATAAAAAACTATTCAATCCAACCTAGAACAGTTTAGAATTGAGCCTAGTGTCTATTTAGTTGGTAGTAGGATTCAGCACAGACTGAACCCACGAATAGGAACTCACCTGCTAGTAAAGGGTATGATCCTTAGATGCAGTTTTTGTGTTCAAGAACTACGTAGCCAGCACAGGTTGAGACATCAACCTGCCAGTTGAGGGTTGATGAGGTGATATACTTGCCAGTTGAGGGTACCACCATTCTCATTCAGAGAACCTGCCAGATGAAGATGACTAAGCTTGGCTTTACCCATGCCACGGTACTGACAACCTTTTAGCTAGGGTTACAGGTTGGACCCCAATCAGTTTATAGAGGGGCATATCGGTTAGATGATTACTTCCCGCAGTTTCAACTTCAGTTCCAATCTCAATATAGGACTCAGTTTGGTTATACAAAAAATCAGGACTATTAGATACAGTCACTCAGCTCAGAACGAAACTCAATATAGTTCCATAGAATCAAGACTATCAAATACAGTCACTCAGCTATTAGTAATTTAGTATTAGTATGATCAGATATCAGTTAATCAGTATTCATATTCAGTAATCCAGTGTTATCACGATCTCTATTACAATTTAAATGTTCACGCATGTACTCTCATTCAGTTATACTCATGTCATTCAATCAGTATTGTTCATGCATATGAACCCATGCATTTTATCCTACCTTACTTAGAATACCAATATATTTGAAGTACTGACACATACCTTTCTTTTGCACTATGATTTTTTATATCATAGTTTCAGACGCGCGGGCTCCCGATCATACTTAGCAGTTTAGATATTCAGCTGACAAAGTTAGTGGTGAGTCCTCTTAGTTTAAGGAAATGATGATTATTTTAGTAGTTCAACTTATTTCAGTAGTTTGGAGTTAGTTGGGGACTTGTCTCATCAACTCCATGTTTCAGACAGTTTAGAGGATTTTTTAGACAGATATTTCAATTTTGTATTATTATACTATATTCAGCTTTATTATAGTATTGTACCTTATGTCATGTTTTTCACCTAATTTCTATATATTTTTAGTATTAATATTTATTTATTGCAGCAGGTACCAGTCATGGGTTAGCTTGTGGTCCTTGGGGATTATGAGCATCGTGTAATGTCTGGGGTACAGACTCGGGGCATCACAAATTCATAAGATATATGGGTTGATTATGAGATAAATGTGAATATAAGTATCAAAGTAGGTGATACAATTTTCAAAGTGTATTCCAAACTAGTTTGTACTTAAATGAGTCATTCAGAGTTCAATCGGGGAAACTTATGTTACTACCTTGAGCTAGGGGATTTTCTAGGTGATCTCATTGAATTCTATTGTGTTTAATGTGTTTGAAATGGTTTAAAGGTGTGATTATGAGTGTAATAACTTGTAGGTAATGTTTAAGGTTCAATTTTATTAATTTAAGAGTCAGAACATAAAGTTAAAGATCAATGCGAACTAGGCTAGCCTTAGCTCTTGTTTTGATTCATCGGATTGATATTGTGTTGTTATGATCTCTAATTAATGGTGTGTGATTATGTAGGATGCTTTGTGAGCTGAATATGATGATTTTGAAAATTCTGGAAATCCATGGGAAATACACCACAAGACAAGTGATGAAAGAAAGGATGACCAACACTTAACCAAATTTCGGATGGCAACTTCTAGTGTGTCAAGTCTATAAGCCCACACAGCCTTACCTTGTGCGAGGATAAACCCAGGGCGGCGTCTCCTCTACTCCCGGGCTCAATTTCAACCTCAAATTCAATTTCTACACGGCTAAGGCTTGGCTAACTATATATACACATGTTGTGTCATGTTTTTAGACATCTTTGGACATATTTTGGAGATTAAGGGGCTGCTACAACTTCAAATTTTAGGTTTTTATTATTTTAGTTTAGTTTATTCATGTTCTTATTCATTAATTACAACCTTATGATTATGATTATGACTATGTATGGATAAACGCTCTCTTTTCGGGGTTATAGCCAAGAACATGAGTACTATTATTTTGAATTAAATTCGTTTAATTTGCTTATCAATATTGGTTGTTTGTTTATTCTTGACTTAATTATTTGATGTATTAATCATCCAGAAAATATATCAATTGTCAACCTTTGATCTCGTGAGAGGGAATAGGGAGATAAATCATGGGAAAAAATAAAGTATGGTTTATATTCTTTTATAAAATAAGGAATTCAAATTAGTGTCTAGGACAGGGATGTACTTAAATACCTTACTTTATTTAAACATAGGATGATAGAGTAAAGAAATTAATTGGACTATTACATCCTCGCTCAATGATATAGATGTAATGTTCAACTTAGGTAAAGGATTAGAGGTCGGGAGACCATGATCATGCAATTAACCCTACGAATAGACAACCAAGATAAGCAAGTTAATGAATGAAGTTCAACAACATAGTATGATTGTTCAAGAGTGATTTATCCCTGGGTTTTCTCCTATTAATTGTTTCAAGATCTTTATTTCATGCATTGTTTACTTTACTTGCAATTAAAAATTCAAAACTTTCTTTTTTGTTACGCTTGCATCAGTTGAATCTAAACTGTGAACTAGAATAAAATCATTGTTGAAGCAAGTCCATGTGGGATTAATACTTTGCTTCTTGAAGGCCACTTTACTACTTGATAGACCATGTACACTTGCGTGTTTGCTTGCGCACTTTCAAGTTTTTATCGCTATTGCTGGGGACTTGTAATTTGGCAACTGTTTATTTTAGTTTTACTTTTAGATTTATTTGGTGTTTTTATGCTTGGTGTTGGTTGTGTTTTTGTAGGAAATAGGTTTCAAAGTAGTAAGCTGGCAAGGGATCAGGACTTGGATGAACCAAGTTCTGAACCTGAGCAACTTTTTCATTAAAGAAGGAGAGAAAAAAACCTTCTCCCCTAAATTCCACAAATCCAAGAGAACCAAGAGAATTCTACTATCATGGCTGATGATCAAGAAGATCGTACGATAGTCAGAGAAATAGAAATCCCACTTACAACCAATTTGACCTCCCCATTTCAAAAGTCGACAGCTGGAGGCAATTTTGAGCTTAAACAACAAATGGTACAACTTCTGATTAGCAGTGGACAGTTCATAGGGCTTTGACATAAACATTCACAGGTCCACTTACTAAATTTTTTGGAAATCAGTGATACAATCATTCCCATGGGTATGAATGTAGATTATATGAGGGTGAATTTATTTCCCTTTTCACTAATTAGGGAAGAAAAAAAGTGTATAGATATGGAACTGGCAAATTCAAACACCTTATGGGATAATATGGCTAGAAAATTCCTTATCCGATTTTTCCTATCTGGTAAGACTGCGAGACTTTGCAGTGAGATAGTATGCTTCAAACAAAAGCTAGAAGAGAACTTTATCATACTTAGGAGCAGTTCAAGGCTTTTCTTTGGGACTATCCACACCATCAACAGTCCAATAAGGTACTTGCTCATACTTTTATAAAGGCTCTTGATCGCAATATGAAAATTTTTCTAGATTTAGTTGCAAGTGGTCAAGCTCTTCAAATGACATATGATGAGTTGTACACTTACCGCATAGCTTAACGAAACCCAGAATGGCATTAAGACTCAAAGAGTGCCACAAAAAGAATTGCGGGTGTATTGGAGGTAGACCAATTCATAGCATTATCGGCTCAGGTTTTTGCATTACAAAATTTGATAAATACTCAGTTCAGCAGCATAAAATTGGGAGTAGCACAACCTACAACCACATTCAATGCAATCCAACAAGCTACAAGTTGGTATAAGATTTGTGGTAATACTGGTCATGCAGCTGCCATGTGTGTTTTAAATCCGGAATTAGTAATATATATGGGAAATGCTCAAAGGAAAAATTATGGTAATGCCTACAACATGAAGTGGATGACTCGACCTTGGAAAGATCAACAATAGCAAATTCAACAACCATAGGCTCAACTAAATCAGTCAACTAGCAACTTGGAAGAGATGATGAAGAAGGTTTTAGCTAATCAAACACAATTGGCTGCAGACATAAAAAATCAGCAAGCTACCCAGAGAAGCTTAGAGTTGCAGTTGGGGTAGTTACAATAGGAACTGAATACCAGGCCTTAAGGTAGGTTTCCAGCAGAGATAGAAAATCCAAAACAAGTTATGGCAATTACCTTGAGAAGTGTTAAGGAGCTTCAAGGAGAACCTCAAAGGTAACTAAGAAGGTGGGTACATATTTTACTCCTCCACAGGTTAATAACAAAGTTCTTGAAAAGTCGAGAAAGTCGGAGTACTCAAAAGAAAAAGTTGTTAAACCAGAGAAAAAAAGATTTTGCCACTTTCTTTCCCTCAAAGGCAAATAAATGTGAATGAGGATGCAATGTTTAAGAAGTTCTTTGACACGTTTAGAGAGCTTTACATTAACTTACCTTTGTTAGATATTTTACAGGGTATGCCAAAATATGCAAAGTACTTAAGGGATGTAGTTGCTAATAAGGCAAAATTGTAGGATATGGAGGCAATAATACTCACTGAGGAGTGTAATTCGGTGGTAACACAGAAAATGCTCGTGAAGCATAGGGACGCTGGGAAGTTCACTCTCTCTGTTCAAATTGGGAATAGTAAGGTGGTCCACACACTGAGTGACTTAGGGAAAAACATAAATTTGATGCCTCTATCTTTGTTCAACATATTAGGCTTGGCAAAGCCAAATCGACTACCGTGATTCTGCAGCTGGTAGAAGGGTCCATTGCATATATAGAAGGAACAACTGAGGATGTCCTCATAAAGGTTAGTAAATTTGTTATTCCTACTGACTTTATTATTCTAGATTTTCAAGATAATGAACAGGTAAGACATATATTATAGATATCATGTGGAAAGTCATATTTTTAGGGCATCTATTTTTAGCAACGGGGAGAGCATTGATTGATATAAGAGAGGGTACGCTCAAAATGAGGTTGGAGGATGAAGAGGCAGTTTTTAAAGTTTATAAACCACTTAACACACCATCACAATATAAAGATTTATGTAAGATCTCTGTTATTAAAGGGGATTAGTGTGGGGTGGTTAATCTATTAAGGGCCTCTTCGGATACCCTTATTGAGCTACCTAAGCCTCCAATACCACAACCTGACATGATGCAAGTTGATGATCCTGAGAAGGCTAATGTTGAGAAACCAATTATCCTTGTGAATGCATACCCAAGAGAGGTGAAAATAATAAGAAGATGAAGACCAAGCGTGAGAAGAGAAGGAAAAAAAACTACTAAGTCGTTAGTTGGGTTGTACCAGGACACTAAATCAGGCATTGCTAGGGAGGCAACCCAAGTTAAGTAGATATGTTTTAATTTTAGTTTTTAGTTTTTATTTTACATAGTTTTTTTATTGAGTCACAGGTTGATGGGAAGTTTGAGTACCAAAAACTTAAGCTAAAGAGCATGGCAAAAACTAAGTGTGGGGTCTCATGTATCCCAGTAATGCAAAAGATGCTACTAGCTAGGCCTAGGGGCCTCAAAAAGTATTTATATCTCTTACTTTTAAGTTCACTTTGGGGACAAAATAGATTTTTAAGTGTGGGGTGGGGAAATTCACAATATTTGGCTCAATTTAAATTTTTTGGTGTAAGATGTTCTTGTTGGTGCTATTTTTGATTGCAAAGTGTAAGTTTTTTAATTATATAGGCATACTGAATAAGTGAATTGCTACTTTTTAGACTCTTAAGCTCATTTTTGTGACTTTTGTACTTTTTGGCTTAAATTTGAATCCATGCTATTGTTTGGTTCGGGGTCTATGATGATCCTATTGAGTCAAGTATGTGTGATGTGCATGTGAGGTATTTTTATATTCTTTATTGTATGTGATGTCTAGAACTTTCTCGGTGTGTGTGCAAAGTAAAATAAAGAGTGTGGTTTAGGAGATGATATAGGCATTTCTTTGATAGCGCTGTTTTATACATTCTACTTAGCCTACTTTTGTGCTTAACCCGAGTAAGCCCCGCTGAGCCTTTAGAATTTTCTTTGGCATCCTTATGTGTAGCCAAATACCCTTCTTTGATAGACCTTAATTTGATCTAAAAAGCTCCTAGGTACTTTAATTTAAGATTGATTAGTTAAGGAGTTTGAGAAATAAGAGGAGAAAATTGTGAAATTGGTTCCCTAAAGTTTAGTTATTGGTGTGTGCAATTGTGTGGTTAGGAGTATAAAAAATTGTTTGAAAAAGTTCCAAATTTTAGCCTGGATGTGCTATAATGAACCTATTTTGGCCCTAGTCCTTCTTTGATGTTCTGTACCTCAACTAAGGCGAAGTGCTAAAGTTAAGGTGGTTATAATAGTGGTACGTAGCTTAATCTGGGTACAAAAAAAGGAAAAATTAAAAGAGTGGTATACTTCTACCATGTGTTTGTGAAAATCCCTAAAAGAGTGGGGCAAAATAAAAGAATGGGATAGTCAAAAACTGTATAGTTTGGTTGTTTGAAATTGGTTTTAAATGTATAATGTAGTTTATTAAATCTCTTAGAGAGGTTAGTCACTATTCCAAAATAGTTCCTACCCGCCCCTTAACCTACATTACAACCCGAAAAAGATTAAATTAATCCTATACTCGACATTCTGATATTAATGGAGCACTACACTAAGGGAAACACTATGGTTCATTGGGTGTAACTTTTGAATTCCTTGTGAGAGTGAGTGTAATTTGATTCTTGTACCCATTATGATAAATGGCATGATTGTGAATGATTATTGGTAACACTCTTGTTGTAATGGCACATGTTTGATGAATGTCGGTGATTTTTATGATGTCCTTGATAGGATTATAAGCATAAGTTTGTCACTTATGTGAGTCAATTCTTGAAGCTAGGATGGTTTGAAGTAGGATTCATGAGCTATCAATTGTGTAAATATTATGCTCAGTGTAGAAACTTGCATTCTGTGTAGTCATGGTAGTACTAGCTTGAGAGTCTTGCATGTAGTAGAAGTAGAGTCTCCTTAACCTATTATTCTTAGAGTAAAGAGTTGTACAAGGACGAACAAGGTTTTAAGTGTGGGGTGGTGATGTTGGGTGTATTTATGCATTCTAGTGTCACAATTCTAATATTTTTAGCCTTGTTTTGATGGTGATTCATATGCTATATGGTTTGATAATGATATAAATGTGCATCTAAGTTTTAAAGTACATGATTACAATGTTCAAAGTGTACTCCAAACAAGTTTATACTTAAAAGAGTCATTTAGAGTTCAATTGTGGAAACTAGCATTACTAGCTTAAGCTAGGGGCTTGTCTAGTTGATCCCACTGGATTCTATTATGTTTAATGTATTCCAAATGGTTTTAATGTGTAATTATGAGTGGAATAACTTGTTGGTAATGTTCAAGGTTCAATTTGATAAAGTTAAGAGTCGGAACATAAAGTGAAAGATCAATGTGAATTAGCCTAGCCTTAGCTCTTATTTTGATTCATCCGCATAGATATTGTGTTGTTATGATCTCTATTCATGGTGTGTGATTATTTACGATTCTTTATGAGTTCAATATTATGATATTGTGATGTTTAAAAGGATGGAAATCTATGAGAAATACACCACAGGACAAGGGATGGAAGGAAGGATGACCAACACTTAACCAAAATTTGGATGGCAACTTTCAGTGTCTCAAAGATATAAGCCCGCATAACCTCACCTGGAACGGGGCTCAATCCAGGGCGGAGCCCTGGTTGGAGCGGGGTTGAACCCAGGGCGGAGCCTTGGCTGGAATGGGGCTCATCCCAGGGTGGATCCTTGGTTGGTGTAGGGCTCAATCCAAGGCGGCGCCTCCTCTACTCCCGAGCTTAATTTCAACTTCAAATCCAATTCCTACACAGCTAAGGCTTGGCTAACTATATATACACATGTTGTGTCATGTTTTTAGACATCTTTGGACTTATTTTAGAGATTAAGGGGCTGCTACAACTTCAACTTTTAGGTTTTTATTATTTTAATTTAGTTCATTCATGTTCTTAGTCAATAATTACAACCTTGTGAGTACGATTATGACTATGCATGGGTAAACTCCCTCTATTCGGGGTTAAAGACAAGAACATGAGTACTGTTATTTTGGATTAAATTCATTTAATTTTCTTATAAATATTGGTTGTTTGTTTATTCTTGACTTAATTTTTTGATGGATTGATCATCCAAAAAATATATCAATTGTCAACCTTTTGATTTCTGGAGAGGGAATAGGGAGATAGAACATGGGAATAAACAAAGTATGACTTGTATTCTTTGATTAAATAAGAAATTCAAATTAGCGTCTAGGACAAGGATGTACTTAGATGTCTTACTTAATTCAAACGTAGGATGATAGCGTAAAGAACTTAATTGGGCTATTATATCCCCGCTCACTGATGTAGTCGTAAGGTTCAACTTAGGTAAAAGATTTGAGGTTAGGAGACCATGATCGTGAAATTAACTTTACTAATCAACAACTAAGATAATTAATTTAGCTAATGAAGTTCAACAACATAGTATAATTGTTTAAGAGTGCTTTAACCCTTAGTTTTCTCCTATTGATTGTTTCAAGTTCGTTATTTTATGCATTGTTTACTTTACTTGCAATTACAAATTCAAAACTCTCTTTTTGGTTACGCTTGCATCAAGTGAATCAAACTGTTAACTAACATAGAATCGTTGTTGAAGCAAGTACCTATAGGATCGATACTTGCCTTCTTGAAGGCCACTTTACTACTTGATAGACCACGTACACTTGTTTGTGCACTTGGGCACTGTCATGCCTCGACCCTCTTTATTCATTAAATCAAATTGGAGGAATGCCTCGATCTCCTTTAAGATTTCAAATTAAATTGGGGGAATACCTCGACCCCCTTTATTCTTTAAATTAAAATATAGCCAACAAGACCTTCAAAATCCATGTTCATTGTTTAACCATTTATGCAATGCAATAGAATATGTGACTATGTCAAACTAAGTGACAATTCCACAATTCAAAGCTTTTACATACGTGGGTTGAGAGAATATAATTTTTTTAAAATAATTTCCAAGTTCAAAACATTTGGGGAATTACCTCAACCCCCATTGCAATTAACACACCCATGCACCCCATTAGTTCAAAAACATTTAATTTAAAAAATGAAAAACTCATGAATACCATAGGAAAACCATCCAAGGATCAACCATTCAAAAACCCACAAACCATTTCAAAACCCATATTCAAATCCGTACAATTAAAATATTTAATACATATGATTTTCACAAAAAAGATTTGGGGAAGAGTAACATGCCTGAGATATCAATATTTATGTATAGAAATCAACTCTTGGAAGTTCTAGATACTAATTTCTTGAAACCCTAGCTTGTTCTTACCTTAGTTGTTAGAGAGAGTCTAGGAGAGTGTTTATGACTGATAAGTGTTAAAAATAATACCCCAAAACTATTTTATGGTTGTGGGGTCTAAGTAGGGGAATATGAAAATGATTAGAATGCCCTTAATAAATAGACTAAAAATTGACCGCCCAGTCGCTATCGGTCACATGATGACTCGTAACGACTTGCTATGAGTTATCCTTTAGACTCATAGTCTGGATAGTAAGATAGGGTATGCACACTAGTCTGACTATGAGTTATACTTTACAACTCTTACACAGACCTTACAACTCGTATGGTCTATTCTTTGTCAAGGAAAAAATATTTAGGTATCTTTGTTGGTTAGGCTATGAGAACCACTATACAACTCGTAACGGGTCTCAACAACGAATTCGGTGCCAATCATGTCCAATCTAGACACTTAGATAAACACATTGGTCAGACTATAATTATATTCCTATAACTTGTAGTGACACCCTATGATACATATGATGAGTCATAGTCTGGGCAGTGAGCTTAGAGGTCAAGAAATTTTCTAGAGTCAAATTCTAGGGTCTTTCACTTGCCAGTTACTTCATTGTTGTTATTATGGTTAGTTCATATCATGCTGATTATGGATTGATTCTGAGGATAGAGGTATGGTTCTAATCCCATTTCTTTTAACAATAAATTACATCATGGATAGTTGTCTCATGGTTGGACATTATGTTTAGGGACCTTAATTATGCTAACACTAGTTTCGACATGGTTGGATGCCTTGAGAATCTAGGTTGGTTACCTTAATCATTAACTTGAGTAGTCTTGTTTATATATATATATATATATCCCTCATGTCCTTGTCTATTTATGTCATATAAGTATTCTTGGTCTTGTATACTATTATATGACCTTCCCTCACTCCTCCTTATATATTGACTAGTGATATATGATGTAGCACTCTAGTATAATTACTAATAGGATAGGATAGGTTTAACCTTACTGCTCCTCTAACATTATCATGTTTAGATGTTTTGATGGCTGTATGTAGTTATACTCTTGCTTTACATGTTATTTATGCTTGCATTATCTTTAAAGCTTATTCGGTCGATGACGATTGAGTACCATGTGTTTGGTACTTATACTATTCTTCTACAGCCTACAGATCATAGTACGAGTTCTCATCATTGATGTGTGCATCATGTGGAGCAACTATGAATCGGAGATTAGGGGTAAGCTCCTGACGTTCGGAGCATTACTACTCTTCCACTTATTGATTAGACTAATCTCTATGTTGTATTCAGAGATGGGTTGTACTTGTATATTTACTTAGTAGTGTACTTTTCATTCTTATTATAGTAGAAACTCTTGCACTAACTTCATCAGGTCTTGGAGTTTCTATATATATATATATATATATATATATATATATTATCCCTTTATTATATTTATTCCAATGTTTTCCTTCATTTCTTTTGATAGTCCGTTACTAGCAGTTCTGGACTACAGGTTGTCTTACCTACTAGTGATTTATAGTAGGTTCCATTATGACCTGAGAAATTTGGTCATGACATATACAATTTATCTATATACAAACAAGAGAGTGTTGCATATGTATGTGCAATATACAAATTATTAACCAACATATTTTATGCAAACCAAAAACTGATTACACAAATTATATGTGCAATATATATATATATATATATATATATATATATGCATGTATGTATGTATGTATGTGCCAACACATTCCAACTGTCAAATTGTATATCACGTTTATTTGTATACATATATATACATAAAAAAAATTGACACGATATATATATTTGTATGTAACTAATAGGAAAAAGAATATATATATATATACAAATGTTGAGTACGTATTGAAACCTTTTTTCTCATAAATTGAAAGAAAAAATTTGAAGAAATATCTTTCGTTGTAACAAATATTTTTGCAAATAAAAAAAATATACTATATAAGAGTCACTATAACAAAACCTACTAATAGTTTATACCTATTAAGGAAAAGGATTGATTATACCTACTAATAGTTTCTACCTTTCAAGGAAAAGGATTGAAGAGGACGGTAGAACACTAAACAAAAGAGAGAAAAATCAAAAAAAGTAGCAATTTTTCAAATAAAATTAAGTGCTCAATTAAGTCTGTCAAAATATAAGCTAATTATATTAGCGAGATTAATTGCTTGATATAGAAGCTATTATATTTGTTACTAATGGACCACTTAGATAATACCTTTTTAATTAACTTTTAACTTTGTCAGGTGACTATTTTAAACATTAATCATAATTGATAATTAAGAACCATTTTTTGCTATGTTATCTAATTTTTCCTTAAAAAAATTCTTACCGTCTTGATAAAATACAGTGTAACTTAATTATTACATCTTCCTCCTATCCATTGTGCTCCTTCCTCTTGCTTGAAGCGAAATAATGAAATTGTCTTAACCAAGCTCTCTTTACCAAGTGGATCTCTAATATCATTTTTTCCATATACTACTTCATTTTGCAAGATCTTTTTTCTAGGTTTCAACAATCGTCTTGACTACAATTGAATTTGCATATATTTAAAAAAAGAAAGTTAATTCAACATATTATGTAAAAAGTGAAAATGGTGAAGTACATATATATATAGTAATTTTAAAATTACAACTGAAAAATTTATTGTGACAAGTTTAATATAAGTGCCAAGTCCTAGAATATCATCAAAAACCACTCTACTGGGCAACATAAACTTCAAGAATATATTTATGAAAACTACTAATAATTAAGTATAAGGCAGCTTATGTAAAATTTTACTTGTATTAGAATCAAACATGGAGTGAATAAAAGGAAAGCTATATATAATTATTGTTTATAGTCCCATTCGTTCATTTCAGTGATAGAAAAAGAAGGACTTCTAGAAAACAAATCCAAGCAAACCTTTAGATCATCATAGAAATAAGACACTAACAAGAAAACAAATGTGGCTAAGTAATGATATAAATTAAGCAATTGAAAGGCTCATTTTATCATGTAGAAAATATGTTGTAATGACCCTCCAGGTCATTTTCTTCAATTCTGCACCATTTCTTATTTAGTTATTTCCCATAGCTGCCCCCAAGTCATACATGTTGGAGCTGACAATTTGGTTACCGGACAGTTCGTTTAATTTTTAGAGATAATTCCCTCTTTTGAATGTTCTATTGTTGAGTATCAAATATCGGGCTTAAACTTTATATTAATGGACTCGTATGCCAATTCTGTCATTTCTATTGTATCTGAACGCTGATTTTATGCTAGGGGCCCTTTGATTTGGGTTTCAAGATTTTTGGACTCGTTTTGGACTATTGCAAGAATTTTGGTTAGAATGACCAATGAGTGTGTGACCAATATTTCATTCAAATAACCCCAGATAAAAATTTTGATGGAGTCATTAAGAGAAGAATGTCGAATTTGGTAAGTTAGCATAGTTCGTTTGCATTCAAGGTATTTTGAATAAATCTCGAGGGTCCAATTGGAGACTTGACAAATGTAAAGTTTGTTGGTGCAAGCTGGTGCAGGACAAAAATGGCCTTTGCATTTATGAGGCCCTTGGACATATTTACGAAAGCCAACGTGAATGGCTATCACAATCGCAATAAACTTGGTTGCATTTTTCATGACGTAATTTGTCAGGTCATGATTGCACCTACTATAACCCACCTGTAGGTAAGACAACTTGTAGTACAGAACTACTAGTAATGGGCTACTAAGAGAAATGAATGAAGATAGAGGAATAAATATAATAAATGACTAATACATATAATCCCAAAACTAGATGGAATTAGTATAAGAGCTCCTAATTAAATAAGAATGCAAAATGAAGTGCTAAATGAATATACAAGTACAACCCATCTCTGAATACAATATAGAGATTATTCTAACTTATAAGAGGGAGAACAATGTTACTCTAAATGTCAGGAAATCACCCCAAATCTCTAATCCGTAACTACACTGCACAATGCACACAACAATGGAGATAACACATACTATGATTTAGTAATAACCTAAATTTGCTGATTTTTGTGATATACATATTTTTGTGTAATTTGACCATTTTAACCTCCTCGTGGTTGCTTTTTGGTATTTAGAGGTGTTGGGATGATTGTCAAGGTTCCAAATTAGTCCGAGTTTATTATTTTTGGTGGTTATAATGGCTTTATAGTTGACTTTGGTCATTATTATTTGATTTGTGAATCGGATAGCAAAACAGACTGCGCCAGCAAATCTGAAACATCGATTTTAGGTTGGTGACATGGTTGGTGTGGTTTTATAGTTTTTATATCCTATTTTGACTCTTTGTTCAGAAAGTTGTTAAATTATATTTTGAGAGTCAACTTTGTGAAAACGTCATTTTTAAAAAAATTTGATATCTCAATTGAGTCTAGAATGTCAGTCTAGTACCATAGTTTGTTTGCATTCTCGAGATTTTGAATGAATCCCAAGGGTCCACAGAGACTTGGAATTCTCCAAGTCTCTATCTAATCACCTGCTTAAATGATGTTTAAGTTGCTTAAGTGGCTTGGCTTGGCAACCACGGTATTGCTTAAGTGACAACATGCTCGTTTAAGAGATTATTGGTTAAGCGACACCGTGGTCGCTTACACGACACTTGTGTGCCAGGCGGGTATCGCATAAGCTACACCTGGTCACTTAAGTGATGGCCTCTTAAGATACCTTGTGATTGGTTAAGTGATGCCTAGGTGACATAAATTACCCATTTTCATAAATTTTCACCATTTTTGAGACATGGAGCTTTGAGTTTTGGGTTTTGGAGAATTTCTTTCATTTTTAATCTTGGGTAAGCTCCAAATTCCTACTTCAATTATTTTTCTTTTATTCTTATCATTTAAATCTTGTTAAAACTTAAATTCAAGGGTGAAATTTGGGGATTTTGGCCCGAATGCCTAAATGAGTAATTCTTTCATGCAAACTCTAATTTAAACCCATTTTTACTTGGGTTTTCTTCTAAGGCTTTCTTTAATCATTGGTAACATATTTGGGAATAAAATTTTGGTTTTGTCCCTCTTTTTTTAAAAACTTGCTTTGAGGGTCAATTTTGACCTCAACCCAAAAATCGGAAATATGGATATCGTTAACTTTCTTTTGATGCGTAGATTCTATATTTTTCTGTTTTAGTTGATTCTAGGTCCATCATAAGGCTAAAGCTCCGTGTTAAAGGCTTTTAGGACTAGTTTTCAGCATTCGAGGTAAGTTATGGCTTATATTTCTTCAGACTTGGATGGGTAGTTAATTTTGGTATGACATCATTTTATGGTTGTGGAAAATAATCATGGAAATGGATTTATTATTGTGTTGCGTCGTGTGAGGCCTATGTTATTTCTCTTTTTTATGATTTTGTGATATTACTTTCTATGTCTGACCGTATGGGGTCTTATATGATGTTGTTGGCTTTGTGTATTTATAAATTGATTGTAACTTTCTGGTTAAAAATCCTAAAATGGAATTCATGTGGTTTCAATGGAATATTGTTTATATTTTGCTCTTTTGGCATATGAATTATATTGGATCATGAATGGTTGACATATTGAGTCGATTTTGACTTTATGGATTGGTACATTCGTTAGATGGTGGTTGAAATTCTCATTTTGATTGGTTGTTAGAATTATATCCTCATATCATATTAATTCATGAAACATTGGCACCACCGTGGAAATACTGGAAATATTGGCTTTTTTGATAGAAAATATGACATCTTTAAAAACCCTCTACTAATGTATATGCTGGAGAGGAGTTATAGATATTGGTATTGGATATTGGATTGTGTATGGATTGACAAACCCCTCATGGGTCATACCTCGAGAGCACATCTTGATATGTGTATATGGAAGCTATATGACATCATCATCATCTTTTTTGCATTTTACACTTTGTGTACATTATGTGTTGTATTTATGTTCTTGATGTGATATCTATCTATTTATACCTCTTTGATGTGTTTAATTTGATGCCAATCCATTGTGTTTTATTCAAGTATTTGTGTTGGTATATGTGTGTATTATAGAACTGCTAGTGGAGATGGTGGCTACCATTTAGGACATTTTCTATATGTAGGTGATGTGCCCATAGTGTGTATTTTATATACTTTATTTTTTACTTTGCTCAGTCAGGCTATGATACCTATTGGGCACAAAGGGGCCCTACTCACCCCTACTACGTAATTTTGGTGTAGATCCTGGTATGAGTGCGCCGCACGATAGCTAATTCTAGTAATATTTGTAGTATATTCGAGGTAGCGGCTGACCTATGATTCTGGAGCTGATCTACTACCTTTCCCTATAGTTTTCATGTTTTATTTTTGTATTTAAGAGATAGATTATGATCCTTTTGGACTATCATTGTATCTTTTGACATTTGAGATGTACTTAGTAGCTCTTACACCATGACACCAGGTCTTGGGGAAGTTTGATGGTGTTATTGTTATTTACTTTCCGCATTTACTATTAATATGTGGTTCAAATTTGTTCTAGAAGTCTTGCCTTGGGTTTTGGTATTGATTTCCTATTTCATCTCAGTTTCACTAATAGGCTTACTTGTCAAGGCTTTCCGTGATAAGTGCAATCATGACCCTTAGTTTTTGGGTCATGATAGAGTTGGAGGCTACAAAAGTGTAGTAGGAGTACCAAACACTGGTACTTAGTAGGCAACTGGCGACTGAGATCCAAATATAATGCAAATATTGAAAACTTACAAGCAGGAATGTAAACTACAACCAAATATCCAAGAAGCTAATATAAAAGTAGGGAGGCAATAAGGATGAACTATCCAATATTAGTCATACTCAAGGATTAAAGCACTATACCATCTATCACTAGCCATGATTATCTAGAGTGAAGTGTGCTATAGAATTTCAATTTTTAGTTATTCTACTGTTTTTGACTAAATTTTAAAAAAAAATTACAAAATGATTTTATCTTTGGTCATTGTCAATTTTCAGTGATTGTTGAAGAAGGATGTATAGTTGTATGCAAGGCCAAAGAATGGGTATACAACATGAATAAATGAAGAAAGGGAGGGATATATGGTATGCAGAGTTCCACTTCTTTATTCCCTTCTTATAGCTATATATATATATATATATATATATATATACACACACACAAGACAAACTCAAAGGTACCACCTACGGTAGTCATAGTAAAATCCTAAGGCCTCTTAATCATAGTAGGAACTAGTGCTGGCCTAATCAGGGTCCCTAGTGAATCTATTTCATACATCAGATATCCGCACCCCCCAACAATTGGTATCAAAGCCCAGTAATACAAAAAAATACGGAAGTAAGATATATGTTAGAGTTATTAGAATTTACCTACAAATTATTAAATTAATTATGCGAAGACCATTTAAAAATAGAGAAGCTTTTAGAAAAATTAAAGAATCTTTAATTAGTAATTATTCAGAATATATAAGACTAAATAAAACAAAAGAAAACCCACAAAGATCAGTTTACTTAATTACATTAATATCTAGTATTGAATCAAAATTAATAATCCCTTTAAAATCTAGAGGAATGAAACACATATCACCTAATTATGATAAAATTAGATTTAGATATCGGCCAAGATATTATAAATATAATTTAAAATGAATAAAGTACAACAATACAAAGAATTAAAACAAATTATTTCTGAAAAACGTAAAGAATTAAAAATAAGAATAAAAAGACTACATTATAATATATTTGCCGGAGTTAGTAAAAATTCAATAAATACACAAAAAGATGAAATATCAAAATTAGAATCACAAATAGATAGTTTAAAATATATATATCAACATGAACTATTCACAATAAAATGAACAAAGAAGAATTTATAATAGATGAAAAAATATATGAAAACCACGAAGGATCAAAAATAAAAATAGTATTTTCTAATATAGGAAGAAGATATAAGAAAATAGGTGAACATTTATATCTAATGTTGGAAAAAGAAGAATTAAAATTAGAAGATAAATTAACAGCAATGGTAAGAATAGAAAGAGAAAATGAAGAAATAGATAGGAAAAAGGAAATAGAAAAAATAAAACAACAAACTACGGAAGAAATACGAAAAATAGAAGAAACTAAAAATAGTAGGATTGCTGAATTAGAAAAAGAACTACAAATGTTAAAAGAGCTGTATGAACAAAGACAAAAAGAAAAAGAAGAAAAAGATAGAGAACATAAATTACTGAACGAAATAAATCAATTTAAGGAAAAATTAGAAATAAAAAACAAAGAATTAGAAATAAATAATATAGATGTTGAAGAGACAGAGACAGATAATTATGATTCCGAAGATAGTGAAACATATACAGAAATATTAACAAATACAAAAAATTTAGAAATCAATGAAAAACAAAAAGAAATTAATGAGGAAAACTTAGAAAGTACCCACACAAAAATAAATACTCTTGATAAAAAAGAAGATGAAAATATAATACCTAAAACAACAGAAATAAGAAAACCTATGTATTATAAGAATAAGTTTAAAAAATATAATGAATATGACAAATGGATACCAAAACAAATAATTAATAAAAATTATAAGTTTTTAGACCTAGACTGTGTAATAGATACAGAAAAAATAATACAATTATGGATAGAATATATGACAAAACAATTATTAGATAATAATACAAATATAACAGATGCACCAGAATATTTAGAAAGAACACTAATAGGATCAGTAAAACTATGGTTTTCAAATTTAATTGAAAATAGCAAAAAAGTATTAAGAACCAATAAACCTATAGAAGGAACATCATCAACAACAACTAAACTAACCCCTATAGAATTATTAAAAAAATATGAAACAGCTATAAAAGATGAATTTGGTAGTACGACAACAATAAAAGAAGAACAAGATGAAGAAAAAGATACAAATAGGGATTTAATGTTAAAATTAGCAATATGTAATATGTGTTATATAGATGAATATACTTACGCATTTAAAGAATATTATTACAAAGGAGCATATAGTATAGAAGAAAGTAAAGAAATAAGAAAATTATATTTTACTAAATTACCCGAGCCATTTAGTTCAAATTAATAAAAAGTTAGGAAGAAGCAAAAATAGTAGATACGTTAGGAGCAAGAATAAAATTTTTACAACAATGGTATAAAAACTTATGTGAAAAATATAGAGAAGAATTAAAAATGGAAAAAACATTAATAAGGAATTTAGCATGTTGCAAAAATAAAATAGCACCCCAATTTGGATGTGAAGAAAGATATTATAAGAAAAGAAAAAGACATAAGAAATATAAGAAATATAAAAAATCAAAATATAAATATAAGAAACCAAAAAAAAGATATTATGTAAAAAATTATAAATACAAAAGACCATATAGAAAGAAGAAATCTATAAAAGAATGTACTTGTTATAATTGTGGAAAGTTAGGACATTTAGCTAGAGATTGTAAATTACCTAAAAATCCAAAAAGTAAACAAATATCAGAAATAAAAATAGATAATATAGAATATATGCAGATAGATTATATAGATTATGAATTAGAAAGTGAGGATAGTATATATGAAATTTCAGAAAATGAAACAGATAATGAAATAGATAGTGAAATAGATGAATCAAATGACTGAAGAAGATATAAAAATAATAACAAAGGAAGAATATTTAAATGATGAAGGAACGGAACAAAAAATAATATTTGACAGTAACATATTTGATGAAATAAAAGGAAAAGAATTAGATTTAAGTGTAGAGAAAATATTTAAAATACCAACAATAAAAAATATTTTTACTAGGAAAAAGGACGAATATTATGTAGTATGCCAAAAAGAACATGTAATAGACTGCAGATATGCAAAAGGCAAAGCTAGTATACCACTAGTAACAAAAAGAATAATTAATAAAGAAATAAATGATATAAAAAGTAAAGGAGATCCAATAAAATATGTACACCTTAGAGGTACAGAGATACTAATAAAAGCATGTTTTAGAGAAGGAATAGATACACCAATAGAATTATATTTAGCATATGATAGAATTATAAAACCTATAGAAAAAGCATAATAACTGCCGTAAAAGGAAATCTAATATACCAAAAATTTAAATTCATAATAAGTGCAAATTATTCAGTAGCAGTAACAGATAGAAATATAGATAAATCACTCGTATTATATTGGAAAATATCAGGAATAGAATTAACCCCAGGAAGTAAAATATTTACAGCAAGATGTAAAAATCTATATGTATTAACAACAAAACATAAAATAACAGGAAAAAATAAGATTAACAAAATACGAATAGAAAGCCCATTCGAACAAATTGTAAAAACAATAGATTATAATGATTATAGCTATAGAGACATAGATACAGAAGAAAATTTAGAAATAGTAAATGATAGAATAAGTACAACGAAAAGAATAGCTGATGAAAAACCAGAATCATCAAGCTTATCAAAAAGAACAAGTTATGAAACAAATTCAATAAGTAATTTAAACCAGTATTACATAACAGGAAAAATAAATGAAAAAGAATATCTAATACTCTTGAATACAGGACAAGAAGAAAATTATATAGCAAAATATCTAGTAAAAAATGAAGAAATAAAGACTGATAATGATATGTGCCCAGATCTACCAGGAAGTTTAATAAATAGTAAAAATATAGCAGAAAAAGAAATAATAATAGGAGTTAGGAAAATAAAAATAGAATTCGAAGTAAAGGAAGAAATGCAAAAAACAGATATAATATTAGGACTAAAATGGTTAGAACAAGTAAAACCATATAATATAGAACATACACAATTAACCTTAACATATAACAAAGAAAAGTTATTCTTAAAAAGAGCCTTAACATGAAATGAAGATATATGTATTAATGAAGATAGTAGTGGAAGGATATTACAGTAGATATTATACGCCTATGATAGATACAGGAGCAGAAGCTAATTTATGTAGATATAATTGCTTACCAGAAAGTAAATGGGATAAATTAAAAACACCAATAATAGTTAAAGGATTTAATAATGAAGGAAGCTTAATTACTTATAAAGCTAGGAATGTAAAAATACAAGTATGAGATAAGATATTAACAATAGAAGAAATTTATAATTATGAATTAACATCAAAAAATATACTTTTAGGAATGCCATTCTTAGATAAATTATACCCACATATAATAACCAAAACAGACTGGTGGTTTACAACACCATGTAAACAAAAAGTAAGAGCAAAAAGAATTAATAATAAAATAAGAAAGAAAACTGATTGGATAAAAGGAAGTGAAAAAATTACACAAAAGTTAGAAAATATAAAAAATACTGAAGATACAATAGAACTAGTAGTATTTTCGATAAATAAAACAGAAATAACTATATTTTTAATAAATAAAATAGAAATAATTCAGAAAAAATTAGAACAATTATATAGTGAAGATCCATTAAAAGGATGGAAAAAACATAAAACTACTATAAAAATTGAATTAATAGATAAAAATAGCATAATAACCCAAAAACCATTAACATATAATTTTGACGATTTAAAAGAATTTAAAATGCACATAGATGAATTATTAGAAAAAAAATATATACAAAAAAGTAATAGTAAACATAATAGTCCAGCATTTATAGTAAATAAACATAGTGAACAAAAAGAGGAAAAAGTAGGATGGTAATTGATTATAGAAATTTAAATGCAAAAACTATAACATATAATTATCCAATACCAAATAAGATATGAAAAATAAGACAAATACAAGGATATAATTATTTTAGCAAATTCGATTGTAAATCAGGATTTTACCACCTAAAGCTAAAAGAAGAATCTAAAGAATTAACCGCATTTACGGTACCACAAGGATTTTATGAATGGAACGTATTACCATTTGGATATAAAAATGCACCAGGTAGATAACAACATTTTATGAATAATTATTTTAAACAATTATCTAATTGTATAGTATACATAGATGATATATTATTATATACAAAAACCAGAGAATAACATTTAAAATTATTAGAACAGTTTACAGATATAATAGAAAAATCGGGAATAAGTCTAAGCGAAAAGAAAGCTGAAATTATGAAAAACCAGATAGAATTTTTAGGAATACAAATAGATAAAAGTGGAGTAAAAATGCAACAACATATAGTACAAAAAATAATAAATTCGAAAGAAGAATTAGATACAAAAAAGAAATTACAATCATTTTTAGGATTAGTAAACCAAGTAAGAGAATATATTCCAAAATTAGCAGAAACTTTAAAACCACTACAGAAAAAAATTAAAAAAGGATGTAGAATATAACTATAATGAAGAAGATAAAAAACAAGTTCAAAAAATAAAATTTCTTTGTAGAGAATTACCAAAATTACAATTTCCAGATGAAAATAGAAAATTTATATATATATTAGAAGCAGATGCTAGTGAATATAGTTACTGAGGAGTACTTAAATATCGATATGAAGCAGAAAAAATAGAACACCATTGTAGATACTACTCAGGTACGTTCAATGAGACAGAAGTAAAATGAGAAATAAATAGGAAAGAATTATGTTCATTATATAAATGTTTGTTAGCATTTGAGCCATATATTGTATATAACAAATTTATTGTACGAATAGAGAATACACAGGTACGCTGGTGGTTAACAAAGAAAATACAAAATTCAGTTACAACAAAAGAGATTCGGAGACTAGTTTTGAATATATTAAATTTCACATTTACAATTGAAGTGATCAGTACTAACAAAAATGTTATTGCAGATTACATATCAAGACAAAGCTACACAGACTGAAATAATAGAAGAAGATACTCTAGAAAAAATACTTAACACCCTAACTACGCTTTCAATGAAAGTGGACAGTATGGGTAATGAGATAGAAAAGCTAAAGACTAATGAAGATAAACTGAAGTCTATAGCTACAAATCAGCTAACTCAGCAGTGTGCAGAGCTTTGTCGATCGGAAGACATTAAAGTTCCAGAGCTAGAAGGAGACGTTGGGACACTCCATAAAACCCATAACATTTATCAATCTACTTCTGCAGGTACAAGCAAAGGAGTTAATCGACCGAGATACCAGAATATGAATATGAATAAAATATTTGAAAAACCATTTACACCAAAAACACAAAAAGATCACTTGTTCATACCCCCACAAGTTAGCACATACCGAGATAGCCTAAACCAAGATAAAAAAGTTTACAACTACACCGCCCAGAAATACATAGAAAATATCTACAGAGTACAAACTTTTCTAAACCATAACCCCAGAGCTACAAACATCAAAGAACCAAACACCAACTATATAACCCAAAAATTACAAGGATATAACAAACTAATTGCACTACCCAAAACTAACCCAAGCCTAGTAAAAACCTGTTTTGACTATGGACTATTAAACACCATATATACCCAAGACGGACTACTGACTACTGATAAGATATTGTAAAATAATTGGACACAAATATCCAGATCACCAATGTTCAAGGTGTAATGGAGAAGATAACATCATTCCAGAAGTACATCTAGAATAAAAGAAGACAAAATGCCAACTGAAAAGATAAGATAAGAAGCAATAATGGAGATTAGCAGATACGACAAAATCAACAGAGACAAGATATTATTGAATTATTGTACAAAGTAAGTCTTATTATTGTTGAATTATTGTACAAAGTCAAAGACTTTACGCAAAAGATGTAATAATTGTAGATTTGTAGGTTTGTAGGAAATTAAAGGCTAGTTAGTAGCCTAGCCTCCTTTTTTGACTTTTTATAGTTCTTTTAGCAATAAAAAAAATGTGTAAAGATTGTAAAGAGGATTTCATTCTATAAATAAAGGAAGCTGAAGGCATTGCAAAGCAAGCCTTCATGCGTTGAAGCAAACATTCTCTCCATTCCACAACAAATATTTTACTCAGTTAATTAAATAAACATATTTCAATGGAAAAAGCTATGGAGGAACAAACTTCAGAAATATCAAAACTACTCGAACAGGTATATTTATTTATGATTATGAATAGCTAAATTCAAAATTCCCAACAATCATGATATGATAAAATAAATTCATACTAGTTACTTTATAGTAGAATTATTCGAAGAATAATATGTTAAGAAGTTTATTAACAAAGCGGAAACGGAGAAAGATCCCTAAGAACTATGCCATCCTAAAGGTGAAACCAATGAGGCAAGAAGCCGTGGCGGGGAGTAACCAGAGTAGAGGCGCTGTTTAAGGGAAAAAGTATCCGGATTACCATGTTAATAGTGACGGAAGAACATATTATTTAAGAATAATCTAGTATATAGTAAGCTAAGATGACCATATTTTGTTATGTACATGGTTGAAGGGAATATTTTGAAAAAAGCAATTTTATGAAAATGAATGATTATTTATCTGATGTGATGGTAGATAAATTTAAAATACTTATTTTGTATGCACTTAGAGATATAAAAGTAGTAGATATAAGAAAAATCATATTAGAAAAAGCATTTGGTAAATATTACATGACTAGAGTGAATTATATACCATACCTACCTAATTACTCTTACAAATACTTACCATGACAAATTACATAGAAAATTTAGAAAAAGATATGAGAAATATACAGTTACTAGAAAAACAGATAAAAATAAATATAGACAAATACATGGAAAATAAAAACATAAAATACATGAAATTTCTTAATAAAAATATGCAAGAACTACTAAGGCTAAAACAAACAACTACAAAATATTATAATAAAATCAATTTTAAAAGATAGATCACCTAAATTATCTTAAAATTTTAATCTTATATATACTTAAAGATATAGAGATACTAGATATTAAGAAAATAATATTAGAAAAAGTAATAGACTATGAAATTGAAACCATAAATTGACTAGAACAGTTATACGAAGAAATTTACCTAGAAGGATATTATACAGATTAAAAGATGTTAGAATATATTAGAAAAACTAGAGAAAATCAAGAAAATCTAAATAATGAAATTAATTATAGAAACCGAATTAGGAAAATAATAAAAAATCAAAAAGAAAAATTAATATGGATAGAAAAAACCTTAGAAAATTTAGAAAAAAGTACATGTGATAGTTTATATAATTTAAAAAACTCACTACGAGAAGAATAACACAAGATAATAAATAACATTGAAAATCTAGAATTAGATATACATTACAGTACAGATAGGATAAATTATTATACAGAAATTTGTAACTCTGCAATTACTACAGGATAAAATAATAAACAAATTAATGAATATATCTTACGAAAAAAGTAAATCATTAAAAGATATTGAAACAAAATTTAAGAAATATCCACGCACAAATAAAAATAGATTCACTAGATACCTAATAAATCTATTTCATACATCAGATATCCGCACCCCCTACAATTGGTATCAGAGCCCAGTATTACAAAAAATACAGAAGTAAGATATATGTTAGAGTTATTAGAATTTACCTAGGGGGATTAGAAGAACTAGTATAAACTGACTAGTCCCGAACAGGATTTTTCAATTGTCATCACAATCCTTACCAATCTACTCTGTCCAGTACTAGAGATATATATATATAGTAAATGCACAGACTCGAACCGTGGCTTAAAGAGTATGGGTCTGTTAATCCATTGACTGGGGTCAACTCTAAAATTAAATCATCATAAAAGTGTAGAAAATCTTAAAATCTCTCTCGATAGGAGTAAATATTAATGGTAAAATGGTGGATCAGAATCTATCTTGGTAAAATCTCTAAAATATAATTTTTAGTTCCAAAATTTCATAAATCATCCATTAAGGTGGTACGATTGTTGTTATGAAATAATCCATTTTAAAATTCAAAAGAGTGAATAAATCTCCTTTTAGAAAAAACACTAAAGCCATGTTTTTAGTTGGAATCATATACGTGAGTATGAGTGTATGGAATCTATCCATGCCATCTTCAATATCCAAACAATATAATCATAAACGTCTAAACATCGATATACTACAATGACTTTCTATGTAAGGATAGATCACTCACCTGAAGTCCATTTAATATCGCCATCATGGCCTTGGGCCTAGTAATATACAATCGACATAAGCACAATACCCTAATATGGAAAACTATGATAATCTACCAAGTAAAGTAGTAAACCTTATACTAAGGGGCCTTTACCTCAAACATTTCTGACATGCCCACAACATAAGGTAATAGGATCCTATAGGAATAGCGAGTATTTCATCTTAAGGGTAGATTCACCATTTTATCCCCCAAACTCATAATTTTGGCTAAGTCATGGTGTTCTAACAACTAGCAAATCCTAACATAATTACCTAACATGAAATATATATAATAAACTATCTTGTTAAGAAGAGTAGACATAATCCTACCTCAATGTCAAGCCATAAATTCTTAAATCATCCATAAATTGTCTGTCTTTGCTCCACGATCTCGAAGTAGCGCTATGCTATAAAAATAGTAATCCACATGTCATAGCAAGTATAATGACGATCATATTTCTATTTAAATGATAGGGGCATAATTTGGGTCAAGAACAAGCCCACGTGGCCTGCAAATAAAATCCAAATTAAATTTTCCACGAGGTCCGAAGAAGGACATGGTATGTGTACTTAAACAAATGGTGTATGAATCGGGGACCAAATCAACCCCTAAGTACTAAGGATTAAAGACCTAATTTCTAAGAATTTAAAATGAAATAGATGAAAATTGATTGAAAAAATAATAGAAAATGACCAAGAAGTGTTAGGCTATATTACCTTATGTTCAATGGATGAGTCACTACTTTTTCCTCTCTTCAATCTCCCAAAATGGTGTAAAAATGGTGAAGGAAACTAGGAAAAAATTGAGTGAACAAAGGAGATTTAACATCCCCCAGGTTCCACTAAAGCGGCTACTTGTCCGCTTAAGCGCCCAAGTCCACTAAAGCAGTCATGGATCGGGGTCACCGATACCACAAAAAAGGTCACTTAGCCGCTAAAATGGTGATGGCTTAAGCGGTTCTTTACAGCTAAAATTGACCTCAGCCAAATGGCCAAGGATACTTAAGCACCTCATGGGAATTAAAGGTTTTGCTTCTAAAGTGGCTCCATGAACGCTAAAGTGGTCATACCAGATATCAGGTATAAAATTTTGCTAATTTCAAAAATAGACTCTGATCGGGTGCTCGAGATTTCTTAGGAGCTCTATGTATGCAAATGTGCTTTGCTACCATACCAAATTCAATATTTTTAACTCAATAGAACTATCGAAACTTTTATCCAATATTATTTCAACTAAATATAGGGCCCACGCCTATAGCTTCATTTTCACATTATCCACCCAATATCCCAAAATAAGTTCAGAAGCCTTGAGACCTAAACCAAGGGCCCCTTTAGACTAAAAACAACATTCCAGAGTTGATGGTACTATCAAAATTCTTATTCGACGTCTTTTTCTAGGTGGTTTGATCCAATATCAATTCTTTAATAGCAAAAGCTTGAAAATATGGAAATAATCCTAAAACTCAAATGAACTATTTGATAATCGAACCAACAGTTTCGGCAAGTCATAAATGACCTATGGCAGTGTGGAAAGGCTCAAAATACAAGAAATATGTGTAAATTGAGAAAATGACCTAGAGGGAGTACAAAAACCATAATACACTCAAATAAAAAGGTAAAGGAAGGAAATAAAAGGTGCACCAATCACAACGAAATCCAAAGTCACATGCCTGATGTGCCAGAGGGAGTATGAATTTGATTGGGTACAAACTCAGATGAGTGTCTGAATCAATAATCTAGGTGCTAAGTGCACTACCTCTAACTGAAGGTACCACAATACTACGAGACTAATCTAGATGAGAAAAATGACTAACAATCCCAGTTCGGGGACACTCTCAATATCAATGACCAATCTTTCTGCAATCATAGAAAACTCTTAAAGACTAAACCTGTTGAGAAACAAAAGTTGGCCTTAACTGGCTAATCGATAAGCGTCGATGGCACTCCCTACTGAAATCTCCATCCTCACCTCAATCATAGCATACCTCAAGAGCACTAGCTAGTGGGGAACATATGCTAACTCTTCCTGAACAATCAACTCACTTCTGGGGCTTTTTCTCGACCAGTGATCAATCGTTCCACAACTATGGCAACTTCATGGAATACTCCAAGGTACTGCACCAACTAATCTAGAATCTCAGCCATTGCCTAAATATCAATAACCAATACTCTGTAAGGTTTGATGAAAACTATGCCTATTGTGACTATCATGACTAATCAAAGAGCCACGTATAGTTTCAAATGCTACCTGCATGGAACTGATAGGTTGTAAGTAAAGTTGATCTATATTGTAACTATCCTCCATCGTGAATGGTATAACAATAAAATAATCCTAATGACATAGAATCTTACATCCACCTCTATAAGTCTCAATATATGCTCTCCCTATGGCCCTTGCATTCAACAACCTAAGTAAAAGGAGATCCAACTGCTATCAAGTGCTTCGACACCAAATGGAGTGGTAAAGTTAATACTTTAATAAATCCATGAACTATCTCATGCTCTAAAGGATATAGCATGTATCTATTGCCTACTCAAGAAACCTAACCTCATAATCTAAAATTGATAAGTAAGCCTGCGAAACACAAACATACCCAACACTAGCCCAAGAGTTACTCAAAGAACTGAATCTCATCTCTAGTTGTGAGGTATCTGAAAAAGACTCAATATCCCTAATATTTAATCTTGAAGGGATGAAGCAATTGCAAATAATATCAAAGCCTGGGTTGGCCCTAAATCCTTTGACCAATGTTAAAGATCTTTGATGTTAACCTCTCAATCCCTACTCCGACATTGCACTGAAGGTCTAGAAACATATGCCAAAATCTTGTCCATATCAATAGATAACCTCGTATGATCCATCGAGGATAAAATAGATTCAAAGAATGTACTTGAGGCTCATCGAAAAACCAATACATAATAAGGAGCCAAGGATAGAATTTCCTAAAAATGCCCTGTTGAATTACAAACATCTCCACACCAATCTATAGGACTCTACTAGACACTTATCTCTAGTATACCAACACATAGGTAAACCTAGTCTCTGATACCAATTTGTAACGACCTAATTTCTCTAGGTCATGATGGCACCTACAATGACCAACTAGTAGGTAAGCTAAACCATAGTCTAAATTTTCTAGTAATAGGCTACCACGAAAAATGAATGAGAATGCAGGATAAAAATAATAAAAGACTAATACATATAAGACAGTTCCAAAACCTGGTGGAACCAGTACAAGATCCCCTAATATATAAGAATACAAAATAAAGTAATAAATGAATATAATGGTAAAAACTATCTGTGAGTACAACATAAAGATCAGTATAATCTATAATAGAGAAAATAGTAATATGCTAAACGCCAGGAGCTCCCTCCAAATTTTCAATCTATAGCTGTTCCACATGATGCATAAATAACAGTGACAACTTATATAGTGATATGAGGGTTATAGAAGTGTAGTATGAGTACCAAACACATGGTACTCAGTAGGAAACTACCAATTTAGCTCTAAAGATAATGCATATAAAGTTAACATACAAGTAGGAATGTAAGCTATGGACAAATATCTAGGAATCTAACCTAATAAAAATAAGGAGGAAATAAGAATGAATTATCCTATTCCAGCGAATTATCCTATTCCAGCCGTACTCAGGCACTAAAGCACTATACTGTATATCACTTGAAAATATAAAAATAAAGGGAGAAAAAGGCTATATAGTAGTATACAAGACAAAGAAATGGGTATACAACATGAATAAATGAATAAAATAAGGGATATATAGTAATACTATAGCAGGATATTTATATACACACACAAAAATATCTAACTCAACCTATGATAGTCATACTAAGATATTAAGGCCTCCCAATCACAGTAGAAAGTAATGTTGTCCTAATAAAGATCTCTAATACAAATGTCTAAGCATGATTTACCTATCCATAATAAAATTACCGTAAGAGAAAGAAATCAGAATCATACCTCAAATCTCAGCCCCTGTCCATAATCAAGCTACCTCGAACTAATCATAATAATAACAATAAAGTATCCAGCTAGTCTAGAAAAATAATATGTTAATTAGGCCCCATAAATCATAAGGTTCATTTAACACATAGCACACAACAAGAAACAATCATAACATATACCCATAAAACCCCCTATAAGGCTGATAAATATAGGACCTATGGAACATATTAGTGATAGAAATTTTGTATGCATGAATAAATACATGTAAATTAATAGTACCATAACTGATCCATGTGCCATAAAGTAACCTAATCTATACATATCCTCCAGCTTGATGTCTTATAAAGGTAAGATCTATGGCAACCTCTCTTCTCTTACACGGTGGCTCATGAACGAAAGGGCCCCTACGGGGTTCAATAGTACCCATATACATCGACCTCATCCCAATCTAGGATTTCTAATCAACATTAATATAGTTCATATAGTACAAGAGATATGTATATTTAATACATCCATAGACTCAAACCATGGATAAAAGAGAGAGTTTAAAATCCATTGCCTGAGGTCAACACTATAACAAAATCATCATAAAAGTATAAAAATAGTTGAAATCTCTCTCTACCATAGTAAATAGTTATGGTAAAATTATGGACAAAAATCTATCTCGGTCAAATCTCTAAAACATCATTTTTAGTTCAAACATCTCATAAATCATCCATTAAGGTGGTACGATTCCCATAGTGAAAGAATTTATTTTAAAAGAGAAAAGTGAGAATAAATCTCTTTTTAGAAAAATAGTAGTAAAACCATGTTTTTAGTTAGAATTGTACCAATAAGTAAGCATGAGTGCACTAAATCTATGCATACCATCACCAGTATCCAAAAAATATAATTGTAAGCTTCTAAACGTCCATAGACTCTAGATACAACCTTTACAAGGATAAACCACTCACCCAAAGTTCAATTAATATTGCCATCATGACCTTGGGCCTAGTAATATACAACAAGCATAACCATAATACTATAGTTTGGGAAGCCATGTTAATCCACCGATTCAAGTAGTAAACCTTTTACTAAGGGGACTTTACCTCAACAATTTCTAACATGCTCATAACCTTGGGTAATTGGATTCTATAGGCATAATAAGTTTTTCATCTTAAGTGTCGATTAACCCTTCTATTCCCTTAACACATAATTTAGGATTAGTCATGGTGTTATACCCATGATCACATCCTAAAATCCTTATAACATGCATTTTATATATTGTACTATCTCGTGAAAAAGAGTAGAGAAAAGCCTACCTCAATGCCGAACTGCAAAACCTTGAATCATCTGTCTTTGCTCCTCGATACTAAAATGTTACCACACTATTAAAATAGTAATCTATATGTCATAAGGATTAAAATGAGACCTATATTTCTATATAAAGTATAGGGTTTTAATTTGGATTAAGAACGGGCCCATGGGCATACAAATGTAATCAAATATTAAATTCATCATGAGGTCACTTGTAGGACAAGGAATGTGTGCTCTAAAATTAAGAATAAATGGCACATAAATCGAGGCCCAAATCTTCCCATAAGTTCTAGGGATTAAAGAATTAATTTTGTAAGAATTTGCAATGAAATAGGATGGAAATTGACAAAAAAAAATAATAGGAAAAAACTAAGGAGTGTTAAGCTATATTACCTTAGCTTCAACGGATGATTCCTCACTTTTTTCTCTCTTTAAGAACCCAAAATAGTTTAAAAATAGTGAAGGAAATGATGGAGAATAGAGTGAGAAAAGGGGATTTAACATACCTCAGGTGCCGCTAAAGCAGCTACTTGTCTACTTAAGAAGTGGAAGTCCACTAAATCAGTCATGTACTAGGGTCGAAGGTACCTCTAAAGTGCGCCTGACCGGTAAAGTGGTTCCCTCTAATGAGGTCTCTTTCTGCTAAAGATGATTTCAGCTAAATAGCCAAGGCCATTTATGTGGCTCATGGGCACTTACTACTAAAGCGGCCATACTAGATATCAGGTACCAGATTTTTCTAAGTTCAAAAATGCACTTCGATCGGGTGCTCGAAATTTATTTGAAACCACACTAGTGCAAACGATCTATGTTATCATACCAAATTCGATATTATGAAATAAATGGAAGCATCAAAACTTTTATTTGGTTTCATTTCAACTATTTATGGGGCCCACACCTATAGTTTTAGTTTCCATATAATCCACCCAATATCCGAAAATGAGTCTTGAAGCCTCGGTACCTAAACCAAGAATCCCCCTAGCCTAAATCAATATTTCAATATTGATAGCGCCATCGAAATTGTCATTTGAGATTATTTATTAGGATTTTTGTTTTGTGACCAATTTCTTAATACTAATAGCTCTGAAAAATAAAATAAGTCTAAAACCTAAATGAACCATTTGATAACTAAACCAATAGTTTTAGCAAGTTATAAATAACATGTGTAGCCGTGGAAAGGCTTAAAATGTCACAAATACATGTAAATTGAGGAAAAAAATAAGAGGGTCATTTCTCATTCGTGAAGACCAAGTTCATTGGCTATTGCAATTACAGGCTGGTCTCAGCATTTGTGAAAGCTTTTTCAGGTTAAGGGTCGCATTTGTGACAGGGTCTTTGCAATCGTAATGAAGGGACCCATAGAATAATTTATTGATATAAAACTTGATTATCTTTTATTTATATAAGTCACAACTTCCATTAAATTCCTTAGAGATCTCAGAGAGTTAGAGGTTTAATACATGGGTTTTTGGGGTTAGTTAGAGAGCTCGTGGGGACCTTTTATCATCAAGGGTTATCGTAAGATTCCGTTGATTTCTTATTTAATTCTTTGCTTTAATCTAGAAATCCCTAATATTTTGTAAGCTAATTTGAGGGAATATCTATGCTCGAATTTCACCAATTTTTTTAGTGTAAATAATCCTTGAGCCTAGAGGGACGTTTTGATGGTTTCAAAGTTGTGATTCCATAAGCGAGACCAACATGAGATTTTAGTTTGATTTTTGACCCAAAGAATTTATATGCATTATGTGTATCTATATTCTTGTATTAATGTGTAGATTATTATTTTTTATCGTGACATCATGCAGAGTTGTATTGGAAGGCAAAATCTCCAATTAAGTGGACTTTCTTGGGCATTCATTGGCATCTAGGTAGGCTAGGCTTACTTTCCTCATAGATTGGACTCAATTATTATATTTTTATGGTATTATTCTAGATTTATGTTGGTAATTACATCTTGGTTGAGTGTATAGTGAAATTTTAGAATATTTAGCCGTTTAGAGAGTGGGTTTAGGTAGATTTACCCATTCCTCCTTCAATTGAGTTATATTATTGCCTTAAAACTTATTTGGACTTATTTAATAGCTAGTAGTGGAAATTGAAAGACAGTCTAATTTTTTGGTAGAAATCACCTTAGTATTATCTTTCGGGAAGAGTAGCGGGCTCCGCCGACCCTTTTTTAGGAAAAATATTTCCATTAGATTCTTGTATATCTAGGAGGACTTCATTTGTCATCTTACATATATTCTTGAACCCTGCAATGATTGGACATCTTTCCAATTCTTTACTAGACTTGGTAACCTGTGTTTACTTTAAAGAATTGTTCAATCCCAGCTATTGCTATTCATTTATGATATTTAAAGACCAGTTTAATTTTGGAACTTGTTGTTTATTTATAAATTTAAAGATCAATTCGATGCCAGTAGTTACTATTTATTTATGATATTTAAAGAATGATTTGACTCCTACATTTATAATTTATCTATGATATTAGTGTTTGGTTTGAGTTTGGCATTTATGATCCAAGTATGAGGGTTAAGCTAAAAGGATTCACATATATGATTTTAGTAGTTTGTGACTTAATAATTTTTGTTATCGATACTTCTTTTTAGATTGCATCCACCAGGCCTCTGGGGGCTCAATTGGGTTATTTCCTCTTGCCTGTGCTTTCTGGGTTTATGAGAGCCTAGTTAAGATGAAGTTAGCTTGTATTCTTTTTTATATTATCTACCTTATTATTTATTATGTATCATCTAGAGAATTATTTTAGCTTTGCCCCTTTTTTCACAAACTTTAGTTTACATTCTAACTTTATTATGATTTAGTTCAGGAGGCGAGCGATGCCAAATAAGTACTTGTTGTTCTGGCACTCATACAACACTTCTGCATATTTTTCTGATGTAAATTAGAGTACTAGATACCGACGTTGATGTTCAATCTAGTTCATACTCAGAGTTTTAAAGATATTGTGATCTTTCAAAACTGGAGCTAATTTTCACTCCTTCAGTTATTTTTGATAGTCTTTACATTTGAGACTATCTGTTTATTGATACTATAAGTATTCTTATTCTTTTTATTAGTGGCTCTTGTTTTGACCTTACTAGGTTGTGTAATACTTTTCTACCATTTTCTATCTATATGTATGCTATCACACTTTATATTTTATTGCCTATGATCTCTCTGTATGCTTAAATTTTGTATTTATTATACCTTCTGCCAACTAGCCTATTACTTGTCATTACATGCTAAGGTTTTTCTTACCTATTAATAGACTAAAGTAGGTGCCATCATAACCTTAGAAATTGAACCATGAAAAATTTGTATTAGAGTCTAGGCGCATTGGTATTGTTGGTACAACAAAAAAAGTCTAATAGAGTCCTGTGGATCAAAACCATGACATTAACCTCTTACCTTTAAGAGGCTATAGGATATTCTTAGGAGAGCATCACTATTTTCATCACTTCATGCATCGAGTCTTTGTTGGTTTCTAAAATTCACATTGTTTTATTCTTTTGCAAATAGTTAGGATGCGGGCTACGATGATCGGAGAAAAGGACCCTGAGTCTGCAACTATGACTCATTTTAGAGGTTGTATCGAACTAGGGGTCAAGGTCAGGCAACAGTGACATCCCCATGTAGGATTGCGGATAAAGAGCCTTCCCCAAATGATGTTATTACTCCCGCACCATAGGTTTTTTGTAACTGCCTACATTTTCAAGATAGAATTTGAACTGTTATTCCTATGCTCATAGACCCAAACCCAATGATTCTATGTTAAAATAAGTGTGAAGATTAATTCTATAGTGTGGGAACATCTTTGGAGATGAATTGAGATCATAAAAATCTACTAACTCAAAGATAAGTTGAGGACTTTTATACCGATTGAGTTTTAGTAGATGTTTTAACATAGGTAAACTTTAAATGAGCATAACTCCTAGATTATATAGTTGTTCTGAGCCAAAGACCCCCAAATGATAGATAATTGAATTATCTTTCCAAAACATATAGTTTTGCCTTAATCCAAGATTGAGGTGAAATGTTATGGATAAATTACTACAGTGATGTCAAACTGCAATTGACAACAGCTCTAATGCCGACTCATTATCAGACTTAACAAGTCGTTAGGAGGACACGTTGCCATGGCAATGAGGAAGACCAAACTTTGGTCCTTTGAGAATGAATCAAGGGTATGACACATTGTGAGATACAATGAGTCATTATGAGAGACCCATGGTAATAACAGTGAAGGACTAAATTATAAATCCTCAGGAAATGACTCCATGCCATGAATCTTAGACTAACATCACGATTTGGTACCCAAGATGTGACGACTGTACCCAGACTTTTCTTGCACATTTTAGTTAGGGTATTTTTGGTCTTTTCAACCCTCTAAAACCTTTTTCAAGGCTAGAAACATCCAAATGACCCCGTTGTCGTCAGTTATCAAAAAAATCAAACATTATTTTTTCTATTAACTCCCAAGGCAAGAGATACTAGGGTTTTACAAGGAATTCGATGTTCAGGCTTTAAACTTTGAATTCTTTTTATTTCTATACTTTAGACATGTTGCTCATCCCTTACTTGTTTTCTTACATTATGTAACTTGTTTCCTCAATATTCATATTCTTTGAATGATGGGTTGGAACTTTAGTTGAGGATTTTTGGTTGTTAACACTTGAATTTCTTATTCCTTGTCTTGATGGGGTATTTGTGCTTAAATTGATAGATTTTGGAATTGAATAAAGGCATTGACACATTTTTGAAAATTGGTGAGTTGGTTTTTATAATGGAAATGAATTTTGGTATGGTAATTGTTTTGCGCAAATTTTGACTTTTTTAGAGTCATCGCTAAATTTTTGAAAAGAAATTAAGAAAACCTTTATGAATTAATTCAAACGATCCAAAACAGAAAAATTATTTAAGTTTTGAAAATTCTGAGTAAGCGGTACCTATTAATACTCTTGGAAGGTTGTTAAGGCACCAAGAGTATCCGCGAACTTGTGGTTATTCGGACTGTTTGAAAATATCTTTTGACTAACTTCAAAAAGAAAGATTGATTGTTGAAGATTAATTGATTTTAGGAAAAGACTTGTGTAAAATAGATTTGGACAACTTAGTAGGGATTTTAACTAAGTCTAAACAAATTAAAAATAAAGCATGTAAAAGGGGTAGGGAGAAAATAAAAGACTTAGGCTATTGAGCCCAAATCAATAGACCTAGTCCTAATCTAATTGGGTTTTTGGCCCACTTGCACCTGTCTTAATCTAAATATTGGACTTTCGGCCCACAACCTTTCCTAAGCTAGTTTTCGGACCTTTGAGGCCCAAAATCCGCCACACCTGTATTGAAATAAAAATTTAGCTTCGAGGCCCAAATGAATGAATAAATAAATGACTAAATGAATAATAAAAAAAAGACAATAATAAAAATCGAGACTTTTCAAGTCTCTTAGTGACCTCATCATTGGGTTTTGACTCATTTTCCTTCTTCGTCTGTCTTCTAGCACTGGCACACCATGTAGTGGACCTTGGGTTTAGGAATAGACTTGAAGAGCTGACAGTTATTGATCCATTACGAAATGCAAGAGGAGAGGAGTCCATTTGGACTCGAGATATTTTTTGCATGCAAAGAAAAGATAAATAAATTAATATAAGTGAAAGGCATAATAGTTACATACTTTAAAGCAAAATAAAATACTATGAATCAATTTTTGAATTACAATGATATGCACACTTGCACACGTATAACAAGAGTGAAGTCAATAGATAAAATGCAAAGAAAAGACATCCACTTGCATGCCTCATGACTTACGTTCATATTAAGAATGGATAAAGGTAAAAGGAAGAAGGCCATATTAAATGAATTAATGCGAGAAACAAACAACGTAAGCTTGCAAAAGTAAAGGGATGAGACAATAAGAAAAATACTCATGACTTTTAAAATTGAACAAACATAGACACTAATCCATATAATAAAAGAAAATAAAGGTTAACATTTTAAGAAAGAGAATATTTAAGTTTCAATTAAGGCGACATTAACAAAAATTCATACATCTAAATTACAACCAAAATTTTATGAAAAACGCGTAACAACCTATGATTTATATTTCTAAGACATCGTTGATTCTCTTTAGATATTATGAATAAAAGAGAGAAATGAATTAAGTCTTTACATACACAAAGAGCACATATAACAATCCAAGGTAAGAAAATAAGAACAAAAATTTAGCATCTCTAAAAGTGAAATATCATTCAACAATCATACTAAATATGAGTCAAAAATATCCAAATAATTCTATTTAGCCACAAAAGTCAGAGCTTTCTCATCATTTTGACAAGACAACATGTGATCAAAAGAGGAATAAACATCTTTGATGGAAAATAAAGCTAGCCCTTCATCTCTTGTATGAGTATTTTGAAATTCATTAAAATAATTAGCAAGAAAATGAAAAATTCTTGACCTAACTAATTACTATTTTTATTAAGGTGAAACAAACAATAATAACTATTTTTCCAAAATAAAAGAAATAACTGTACATGCTAAAACAAACATATCCGCCAATAATGAATTCAAACAAGGCATGAGTTTGTCTTTTGAGCAAAGATCAAAATTTTATACATAACAATTAAAGAATAAAGTCAAAAGGAAAAAAAATCAACATTAACTATTCTTTTCAACATAAAGGAAATTACTTTACATGCTAAAAACAAACATATCTACCAACAATGAGTTTAAATAAGACATGACTATGTTTTTCAAGCAAAGATATAAACTTTATCCAAAATAATCAAAGAATAAAGTCAAAAAGCTATGCAATCACTATTAACAATATTTTTCAACATAAAGAAAATAACTTTACATGCTAAAAACAAACAAATCTATCAACAATGAGTTTAAACAAGACATGAGTATGTTGTTCAAGCAAAGATCTATACTTTATCCAAAATAATCAAAGAATAAGGTGAAAAGGTAAAATAATCAATTTTAACTATTCTTTTCAACATAAAAAAATAACTTTACATGCTAAAGACAAACATATCCACCAACAATGAGTTTAAACAAAGCATAATTACATATTTTAAGCAAATATTGAAACTCTATCTACAATAATTAAAGAATAAAGTCAAAAAAAGGCACGTACAACTATTGCTAGATCATTTTTATATCATGAACATGAAAATAATTAAAATATCAATACCACAACGTCCTATGGCCTTCAAGGCCATCTACAACAAATAATTCCATAAAAAAAAATTATAACTACGAACTACTAAGAAGAAAAAGATGAAGAACAAAATGATAATAAAACTAAAAAAAAAGGTGGGTTTACCTTTTTGGGGGAAGAAAAATGAGACTACGAGTTTCATCGGAATCGACCACTACTGAAAAACTTGCAGACAACTCAAAAATTTTGATTAGCCAACCAACTCTATGAAACAAAAATTTTTACTAAACAAAAATTACTATTTTGCTTAAAAGGATTTTTTTTGTAACTTTCTAGCCTTTTTTTTTTACTTTTCAACCCCCTTTCTACCAAAGTAGTGGTAGTATTTATACGAGAGAATGCAATTTTATTTCCTCTCTTCCACTAATGTGGGAGAAAAGTATTTATAGAAAAGAATGAAGATTTATTTCTTGTCACCTACCAATATGCGAGAAAACACAATTAAGGGTGTTTTGGGAATTTTAAAATTGAAGATAAGGTGAGGTGGAAATAATGTGGGGAGAAATTGTACAATGCAGTACAACTTTTGAATTTCATAATTGGGTAAGGACAAAGTTGGGGGGAAATAGTACAATGTAGTACAATTTGAAATTATTTTTTGGTGGCAAATAGGTAGAAGTTATGAGAGTTTTTGGGAATTTTAGGGTTATTTAAAATATAATTTCAATTGAGATTTAAAATTTAGTCATATTTATTTAATTTTGATCAAATTAAAAATCAATTGACAGATTACATTGGAATTATAGCCTATTTGATTTCAATTATGGTCAAATCTAATAGATTGGCTAAATTAAATTGAAATTCTATATGAATTAATACTTCTTTTAATCCCAAGCTTCTTGATTTAATAAAATCAAATGCATATTTATCCAAATAAATTATTTTGAAAATAAATTATATTAAAATCAAGATTTTAATCATCATATTTATTTTCAAAATAATCCTTAATTAAAATCTGATATTTCATATAATAAATATTTAAGTAATCAGATTATATAATCTCGTATAATTGAAAATGATAATATATAATCTCTACTTAAAATGATAAAATTACGTACAAAATATTTTGAACAGCTTTTATTCGAATGAAATAAATATTTTGATATTATTAAAAACCGGAAAAACTCAGGATTAAATTTAGTTGTGGAGGACAAAAATTAGGTATCAAAAACTACCCCCCTCCCTTTGGGTAGGGTGAATGCAAGTAACCCTAGGCAAAGGGAGGTTGACGTTCCTAATTTTTGCCTGACCACAGATTTGAATCTGAAAGAGATTGGCTTTCGCATGAGTTTCATAGAGTTATAGCCGGACCTCGGTATCAGGTTTCCTACATATCTCAGGTTACATGAGAATTCAGGCCACTTGTAATTCATAAAGCTTGATTTAAAGCATGATTTTCAAAAATACACTAATTATCTTGATTTTTTGAGATTTTGATAAAACTGAAAAGATAGAAAATAAAGGGATTTGGGGGGAGGTTGGAATGAAGTCGAGTTTTCTACATAGATCCCAGCCTACATATCCTCGAGTCTCAGGGAATCAGACTACTTGTAGTACAACTTAATCGGTAGAAAAGATAATTTTATTTTAGATGATCTTTTAGCTCAGGATGATTGATAATTTAGTCGAGTTGCAAAAAAGAGGCTTGTAACCTCTTAGCCATGAATGTGGGATCCTTCATATCCATAGGTAATAACTTACCTGGAGGTAATTTCCAAAACTCTAACAGTCCTATCACTCGAATTTGAAAGAAAAAGAAGGTTACCCTTGTTATGAGTTAAGAAATATCCCAGAGGCAAAGTTAAAACCAAAATATCCCAAAATACCCACATGCCTTCTAATAGGGGTGTGGTTGGATGGAGGTGGCGATCATCCTTAGCTAGAGTCTAAAGAGTTTGATGTCCCTCTTTAGACTATGTCCCATTTTGCTGCTAAGAAAGAGTTCCACATTGTGCTGTGTCCTATCTGGAGTTGTCCGCACCTGTGCTTTTTATTTGATATTTTCATCCTCTTGGATTCTCTCAACAATGTTTCAAACAAAAGTGTTAGTACAAAAGATAATTCATGAAAGATGTATGTAGTCTTTTACCATATCCCCACATAGATTATCGCCTGAAAAGAAAAGTCATCCTTTCATGTACCTATTTAGAAGGAAATAACTTTCAACAATAGACACAACAACCCTTTTGGTTGTTGAATAATTTTCTCATTTTTCGGTTGATTATGTCTTCAAAGTGGGGTGACCCTTTTGGACACCGACGACAATTTATGCAGAACGGTCCCTGCAACCGTGTAATCCTGGGCTAATGCGGCAACCCTTTTGGTTACCTACATTACTTGTTGAATCTGGAATGATAACCTCTCTAGTTATTGATAATGATTCTTTCCATGCGACCTTCGGGTAAGTCTTGTGCATCTTTTGTATCGATATGAGCTATAGATTTCCCTTCAATTGTCAATCTTTGGATAATCTTGTGCATTATTTGATGTTGGATATGAGCTGACTTATAGATATCCTTTGAATTTCTAGCCTTTAAGTAATTCTGCACATTATCCAACCTTGGATAAGAGATGACTTACATATATACCTCCAATCACTAGCTCTCAGGTATTTCAGCACACCATCCGACCTTGGATACAATCTGACTTATAGATATCTTTCAAATTGCTAGTCTTTGGGTAATCCTGCACATAATTGATCTTGGATATGACGCGGCTTATAGAGAATCCTTGGACTTATCAATTTGATAATCTCGTATATTCTCTGGTAAGGATTTAGCTGCGACATACGAATAACCTTTGGACTATCAATTCTTGGATAACCTTGCACACTATCTGGTTAGGATGTTGTTACAGCTTATGAATGACCTATGGGCTACCAACTCATAGGTAATATTGCACACTATCCTATTTAAAATAATATGACTTATTGATGACCCTCAAATTGTAAATTTTCTAGGAAATCTCATATGTCATTCACTTTCAGATAGCAACTTAAAGGTGTCCCTTTAAATCACATGCTTTTGATACATTCAGATGTTGATTCATAACATGATGAGATATTCTCGATGCCAGCATATGGTATCTCATGTGTTAATAGATATTAAATTTAAATGATATCCTCGACGCCAGTGTATGCTATCTCGTGTGTCAATAGATATTAGATGCTAATGATATCCTCGACGCCATCATATGATATCTCACACATCATTAGATATTTAATGCAGATGATGCCCTTGACACCAGCGTATGATATCTCATGCGCCATCAGATATTTAATGTAGATAATACCCTTGACACGAACGTATGATATCTCGTACATCATCAGATATTTAATGCAGATGATACCCTCAATGCCAGTGTATGATATCTTGCGTATCATCAGATATTTAATGCAGATGATACCCTCGATACCAGCGGATGATATCTCACATGTCATCAGATATTTAATACAGATGATACCCTCAATGCCAGCATATGATATCTCGTGTTTCATCATATATTTAATGAAAATAATACCCTCGATGCTAGTGTATGATATCTCATACGTTATAAGATATTTAATGCAGATGATACCCTCGACGCCAGCGTATGATATCTCGCATGTCAATAGATATTAGATGATGATATCCTCATTGCCAGCATATGATATCTCATGTGTCAACATATATTGATGATGATGATTTCCTCACCCCAGCATATGATATCTCACATGTCAACAGATATTAGATGATGATGATATCCTAAATACCAATGTATGATACCTCATGTATCAACAAATATGAGATTAATGGCCCTCTTGGCAATGAGATAATATGAAATAGTTCTTTTGATGATTTGAAAACAGTTTCACCTGAGTTTGTTTACCTGCGTCTTTCTTTCTACATGTACCTATACTCAAGGTAGACAATTAGTAGCCATAATCTCACTCTCACTGGCGTCCAAAGTCAAGCTTTATGATAGCTTAATGACAAATACTGAGCATCATGATATGAATGGCTTATTCTACTATGTATCTTCTTTTTTTTAAAGAAATGATTAATAGAAAATCCACTGAATGAAAGTAAATAGGGCAAAACCCTTGTTTGGGAATTACTCAAATACTGTTGCTTCTCTTTAAGGCAAATTTTGAGGACGACTTTCTTCTCTTCCTCCTATTGAGTTATCCTTTGGTTGTGTATTTATTGTGCCGACTCCCTTGAGTGTATCTGTGCTCAAGGTAAATATTTAGTAGACACAGAGTCGCTTTTTCTAGTGACTATTTTTTAGAAAAATTCTAAATACAATATTCATAAAGAAGATAAGACATTTTTGTTTGTCCTTAATGATCTCAAGAAATGAGATATACATTTCAAAAGGTCCTAGATAAATGGGTATTACACCCATTTGGGGGGCTACCCAACAATACCGTTCTTGAGCATTATATGCCTTGGTGTGCTCCCAACTTGCTTAGAAATTTTTGAAAGAGACTCATTTTTTTGTATTGATCCCTACATCCATAGAAAATGATTAGTTTGAGTGAAACTACTCCATGTTAACCTTCTTTGATCCTTGGTTTGTTCCTCGCCATCTTTTGAGTGCTCCGTCATGTTGAGTCTTCCACCCCTGACTCCCCATCCTAATAGATTCTTGGGAATCACTGAGTAAAAAATTTACACAGATTTTTTAAAGTAGTCTTAAATTTAGAAAAATAGTTTTAAAAATTTTTGTAAGAGATTTAGAAAATCTCTGCCAATCATGTCATGTACTAGATCAATGAACGTCTTCCTCTTGGTTTTTACTATGTCTAACATTTTTGTGGAGGATTGCTAGAGATTTAACATCGTTGACGCTTTCTATCAAAAGTTTTGTCATAGCCTAAGATTTAGTCTAACAAGACTTTATCGCAGATGGTGACTTCTAAAGCTTGACTTTGACATCTGCTGCTGGGGAATTTGAAATATATTCCAATATATTCGTGGAAATTTTGAGGACCTCTTCAAAATTTTTGCCCCAATTTAAAGTTGTTTGAGGTGATATCAGCCTGTGAGGATCTGAACTCTTTGTTAGTATTTGTTCTTTTTATTTTTGGAATATGATCTTTCTCTTGTGAATTTTTGAGATTCCTTCTCAAAAAATTCTACCCCAGTTTCCATTTTCTGGGGTTATATGACCAAGCCGCTGGGGCGCCTATGTATCCCGCTTAAGCAAGAATCATTTCAAATATAGTTCAAGAGTACGCTAAGGATATATAGTAAAATCTATTGGGTTGACCAAAGCCGACATGGGCCCCCTACGTATCCTTTTCTTGGAAATTCAGGTCATCATGTAGTTCGTACATAAAAAAAAAGGATAAATTCTCCTAAGAGGTTAGACGAAGCTGACATAAGCCTCCTACATATCCCTTTCTTGGGAATTCAGGTCAAACATAGTTCGTACATAAAAAGAAAAGGATAAATTCTCCTAAGGGGTTGAGCGAAGCCGACATAGGCCGCCTACGTATCCTTTTCTTGGGAATTCAGGTCAAATGTAGTTCGTATATAAAAAGAAGTTTTAGGGTTAAATGGCCCTGAATACTATTATCTATATTACTAGGATAGAAATAAGCACTTCTACGGATGACATGGTATTTTCATTGCCTTTGATAGAAAAAAGGATCAATTGTCCAATTCCCTTAGTCATTACCCTCCTAGTTAACCACCTTAGATTCCTCTAGATTAGGCTTCTTTGATTATCAAACTCTTTGACTCTTCTGTTGACTGTTCTAAGGCTATTTTCTCTCATTCATCATTATCTTGCTTCTTGACATGACATGACAATGGCAAGTTTTAAGTTATTGTTGTACGGCGGGCGATGAGTCATGGGTGGAGTGGAGGTCCAATTCAATAATGTTTCCTCCAATTAATCTTCCATGATCCCGATTGTCTTGGGAAATTCTTCCCTTGCATTTTTCTTATCCCATCCCCGAGACTATTGTTTATAGGTTTGAAAAATTATTGGTAGAGTCTAGTTTTACTACAAGCCATTTTTTCTTTTCCTATAACAAAGCTATAGTCAAGAAGGGGATCTCTTATTCATTTTGATCTAGTGAAGTAGGGTCATTTTGTGCCAATACAGAGTAGTTTATATTACCTTCAAAGTAAAAACAACTCAAAGACTAACGTGTTAGATTCCGTTAGTAATAAGCAAAGCAAGATGATAAGGTAGAAAGTAAACACATAGAGTTGTTTCTCATCTCATGCGAATTGATCCATGAAGTAATGATGACTCGAGAATTTCAATGAACAGGATTTTTCTCAATGATATGGATATATGGAATTTATCAGTAAGGCTCAACTATTACTCTTTCCAATCTTATCTCTTCTTTCAAGAAAGTGGAGGACAACAGAGTTTTTGAAGATAAAAGCCGGGCCGAAAGGCTGCCTACTTATCCCACGAAGGAAAAATTAGGCCCTACGTAGTTCGAAACTATAATGGATTTTCTGATTCTAAAGTCAACTTTTCTAAAATGGTAGCAATCATTTTGAAAGTTCTAAGAATGATTGCGGACTTTTCTAAGAAACTTAGGAGACTTGGAGTATGTTTGGTCGGGTTTTTGTATAGGGGGGTATACTTCTGCCTAGAGATGCTCTATGGAAAATTAGATCAATTCACCTTTGATTCAAATCAACATAGCACATATAAGCACATAAACAGTTATATGACACAAGAATATTGTAATAAATGTGCATCCTAATTGGGTGACCCTTTTGAGCCAAGGGTTGGCCTAACATAGTTAAAGGAAGTATATGCTTTTTTAAAACCAATCAATTATCCCCCCAAAACCTTCATAGGTGTACATAAATGGCATAAATGCCTAAAAAGGGATATAATCATTACGGAAAGGGAAAATAACATAAGAAAAAGAACAACTTCCCGCGCACGAGATAGGAAATACTAGTTCCTGAATGCTCTTCTATTGGACTTTGCCCTCTTAGTTTTGTCTACTTCTTGTCATTGGTGACATTCATTGATGATCAATCAATTCCCGTATAATAGTGCTCTAGATGCAACCGTCCAAATTGATTAATTTCTTGCTTGATTTGCTTCAATTCCTTCTTCAATTGGTGTATGATGGAGGCATCCTTACATGAACGTAAGCCAAGAAAGCTTTCTCCCGACCCCTAAAGAATATTGGATTGGATTAAACAAATATATATATTTCTTAAAACATAAATATGATTCGTTTATAATTGACTCGGGGTCAATAGATGCAGGGCAAGTTTTCTAATGGGCCTAACACCCTCGCGGGTATTAGGTTGTCCTACACTCATGCCTAAAATAGGCCTTTGGTTTAAATCTATTCTAGGTGTCTAGAGTGGGTTTGAACCCTGTTCCCAAGCGGACGCCTTGGCTTTGGAAATACAAACAACCATCTGACGACTCACATGCTAATAAACCATCGTATTTTTAATACTTTATTTTGAGTTGAACAACAGGGGCCGAGACATCCACAAAACTCCAAAATAATTTAATAAATCAATGCAGGATTATGCTATGAGAAGCAATAATTAAATACCTCAAAATCAAAACATATAAATACGTAAATAGTTAATTAAAAGACAAAAGCAAACATTAGGTTAGAAACTAGTTAAATATTCCCCAGCAGAGTTGCCATTTATGTTTTACAGAAATTTTGAAATTTTTAGAGTCGCCACTTAATTTTTGAAAAGGAATTAAGAAAACCTTTATAAATTACTTCTAATGATCCAAAACAGAAAAATCATTTAAGTTTTGAAAATTCTGAGTGAGTGGTTCCTATTGATACTCTTGGAAGGTTATTAAGGCACCAAAAGTATCCGCTAACTTGCGGTTATCTGAACTGTTTGAAAATATCTTTTGACTAACTTCAACAAGAAAGATTGATTACTGAAGAGTAATTGATTTTAGGAAAAGACTTGTGTAAATAGATTTGGACGACTTAGTAGGGATTTTAACTAAGTCTAAACAAATTAATAACAAAGCATGTAAAAGGGGAAGGGGAGAAAATAAAAGACTTAGGCCATTAAGCCCAAATCAACAGACCCTCTCCTAATCTAATTGGGCTTTTGGCCCACTTGCACCTGTCCTAATCTAAATATTAGGCTTTTCGCCAACAACCTATCCTAAGCTAGTTTTCGAACCATTGAGGCCCAAAATCCGCCTCACCTGTATTAAAATACGACTTTGGCTTCGAGGTCCAAATGAATGAATACATAAATGACTAAATGGATAATTAAAAAGAAGACAATAATAAAAATCGAGACTTTTCAAGTCTCTTAGTGACCTCATCTATAGGTTTTGACCTATTTTCCTTATTTGTGTATCTTCTAGCATCCGCACGCCATGTAGTGAGCTTTGGATTTAAACTTCAAACTTGACTCGAAGAGGTGAGTCTCATTGACCCATTACAAAATGCAAGAAGAGAGAAGTCAATTTGGACTCGAGATATTTTTTGCATGTAAAGAAAAGGTGAAGAAATTAATATACGTTCAAGGCATAATAGTTAAATATTTCAAAGTAAAAGAAAATATCAAGAATCAAATTTTGAATTACAATGATATGCACACTTGCACATGTATAATAAGAGTGAGAGTCAATAGATAAAATGCAAAGCAAAGACATCTACTTGCATGCCTCATGACTTATGTTTATATTAAGAATGAATAAAGATAAAAGGAAGAAGGCCATATTCAATTAATTAATGCAAGAAACAAACAACGTAAGCGTGGAGAAGTAAAGGGATGAGGCAACAAGAAAAATACTCATGACTTCTAAAATTGAACAAACTTAGACACTAATCCATATAACAAAAGAAAGTAAAGGTTAACTTTTTAGGAAAGAGAATCTTTAAATTTCAATTAAGGAGACATTGATGAAAATTCATATATCTAAATTACAACTAATATTTTATGGAAAAACGTGTAACGACCTATGATTTATATTTTTAAGACATCGTTGATTCTCTTTAGATTTTATGAATAAAAGAGAGACATGAATCAATTCCTTACACACACAAAGAGTACATATAACAATCCAGAGTAAGAATATAAGAACAAAAGTTTAGCATCTCTAAAAGTGAAATATTGTTCAACAATCATACTAACCATGAGTCAAAAATATCCAAATAATTCTATTTAGCCACAAAAGTCCGAACTTTCTCTTCATTTTGACGAGACAACATGCGAACAAAAGAGGAATAAACATCTTGGATGGAAAATAAAGGTAGCACTATATCTCTTATGTGAGTATTTTAAAATCCATTAAAATAATTAGCAAGCAAATGACAAATACTTGACTTAACTAATTACTATTTTTACTCAGGTAAAACAAACAATAATAACTATTTTTCCAACATAAAAGAAACAATTTTACATGCTAAAACAAACATATCTGCCAACAATGAATTCAAATAAGGCATGAGTTCGTCTTTTGAGAAAGGATCAAAACTTTATACATTACAATCAAAGAATAAAGTCAAAAGGAAAAACAATCAATATTAACTATTCTTTTCAACATAAAGGAAATTACTTCACATGCTAAAAACAAATATATCTACCAACAATGAATTTGAACAAGACATGACTATGTTTTTCAAGAAAAGATCTAAACTTTATCCAAAATAATCAAAGAATAAGGTCAAAAGGAAAAACAATCAATATTAACTATATTTTTCAACATAAAGAAAATAACTTTACATGCTAAAAGAAACATATCTACCAACAATGAGTTTAAGCATGACATGAGTATGTTTTTCAAGCAAAGATCTAAACTTTATCCAAAATAATCAAAGAATAAGGTGAAAAAGCGAAATAATCAATATTAAATATTCTTTTAAACATAAAGAAATAACTTTACATGCTAAAAACAAATATACCCACCTGCAATGAGTTTAAACAAATCATAAGCACATCTTTTAAGCAAAGATTGAAAGTTTATCAATAATAATCAAAGAATAAAGTAAAAAAAGGCACGTAAAACTATTGATAGCTTATTTTTTTTTATCATGAACATGAAAATAATTAAAATATCAATACCACAATATCCTATAACATTCAAGGCCATCTAGAACAAACAATCCCATCAAACAAAATTATAACTACGAACTACAAAGAATAAAACGATGAAGAACAAAATAATAATAATAAAACTAAAAAAAAGTGTGTTTACCTTCTTGGAGGCAGCAAAATGAGACTACGAGTTTTGTCGGAATCAACCACCACCAAAAAACTTTGCTGGTAACTCAAAAATTTTGATTAGCCGGCCAACTCTATGAAACAAAAATTTTTACTAAATAAAAATAACTATTTTGCTCAAAAGGATTTTTTTTCTTTCTAGCCTCTTTTTATTTTTACATTTCAATCCTCCTTTCTACCAAAGTAGTGGTAGTATTTATAGGAGAGAATGAAGTTTTATTTCCTCGCTTTCATCAATGTGAGATAAAAGTATTTATAGGAAAGGATGATGATTTATTTCTTGTCATCCACCAATGGGGGAGAAAAAGAAATTAAGGGTATTTTGGAATTTTAAAATTGAAGATAAGTTGAGGTGAAAGATAATATGGGCAAAATTGTTCAATGTAGTACAACTTTTGAATTTCAAAATTGGGAAAGGACAAAGCTGTGGGGAAATAGTATAATGTAGTACAATTTGAAATTATTTTTTAGTGGCAATTAGGTAGAATTTATGAGAGTTTTTGGGAATTTTAGGGTTATTTAAAATATAACCCCAATTGAAATTTAAAATTTATCCATATTTATTTAATTTTGACAAAATTAAAAATCAATTGACGGATTGCATTGCAATTATGAACAATTTGATTTTAATTATTGCCAAATCTAATAGATTGGCTAAATTAAATTAAAATTCGATACGAATTAATATTTCTTTTAATCCCGAGCTTCTTGATTTAATAAAATCAAATGCATATTTATCCAAATAAATTATTTTGATAATAAATTATATTAAAATCAAGATTTTAATCATTATGTTTATTTTCTAAATAATCCTTAATTAAAATCCGATATTTCATAGAATAAATATTTAATTAATCATATTATATAATATCTTATAATTGATTACGATAATATATAATCGTTACTTAAAATGACAAAATTACGTACAAAATATTTTGAACAATTTTTGTTCAAATGAAATAAATATTTTAATTTTATTAAAAAGCGGGGAAATTCAAGATTAAATTTAGTCATGGAGGGCAAAAATTAGGTTTCAACAATAATGACATTAACCTCAACGGTCCTTGTAAACTTGATCGTAAATTTGATTATTTGCCTGATTTAACTTACATTTTGAAAACATTGTATTGCATAAAAATGTTTATTTGATAAAAATGGTTTTGGAAGGCCTTCGTTTCTATGGTTTTGGATATTGAATAGAACTTGAAATTCTAATGGTTATATGGATTGGTTTGGCATAATTGAATTAACTTGAAACTATATTGGTATGACGATGCCATGCTGGAAAATGCCTTAATAAAGACTTCTTTATTAATGGTTGGGTTTATGTGTAAACTCTTTTAGTTTAGGCTTAAAGAGAATTGTGTAGCTCAATGTGAAGGTATAATCTAAGAGGGACTAATACTTTACCATATTTGCCAATGCGGGGGTCTATGTGACTATGTTCTTGGTGCACACTTTATCTTTTGGATGGATATCACCTTGGTGTTTTTATCATTTTCTCAATTTCCTCGGTAAGTGAGGCTAACACATACTGGAGACCTTCTAATAGTAGGAGTCAGACCAATATAGCCCATGAGATCTTTTAGGACAGAGCGATCTACATAGCTCAGGTTAATATTTTAAACTCTCATATTCATGGCCTTTGTCCCTATCCCGATATCCTATATATGTATATAAATATTGTGCATATGGTTTTGTTTAATATTTGATAAGTTCACTACTTTATCCCTTACCTCAAGTTACAAACAGTGCTTGCCCCACTAACCTTCCCCAGATGCTACATCATTTCATGATAAAGGTTTGGGGGATATTTATATAAGTCCTGTGTAGAGTTAGGTGGTGTGGTTGTCAGTTGAGTTGTTGTGATTTGGTGAGCCTCCATCTTTGAAAAAGCCCTTCTATTTTATTAGGTTTCTTTTTCGGGAATTATGAACTCCTTTCTATCATAGTCGGGGGGCATATCCCAACTTAGTTTGATATTTTTGGTTAGAGGCTTCATGGACAATTATTAGGCACATTGTTTATTCTATTTCTTAGAAATATCACTTTGTTTAATTATCTTACTTATTACTATTTTGGTTGAATTCTGTTATTTATATTTATAGTGCTATTTAAGTAAGGCTAAGGCGGTTATCGTTAGCCAATAGGGGGCTTGATATAACCCATCACAACCAGGCCTAGATTTGGGTCATGATATTTCTCCATGACAAATATTAGTGGGTTGAGGGTAACTTAGGCTCCATTAGTGTTTATTTATTCTTTAATGGTCAGAGATTCCTTGGTTTAGTTATTGGGGTTGGTCGGTGGTGCACCATCTAATAGTGCTCAATCTGTATATTATAGTGGTTTAGATAAAGGGGAAAAACTTATAGTTGAGGTTCTCAAAGTTGAGATCCCTCTAACTTTAATGGTTGCTTAGCTGGTAGCTACCTAACCGTCTATGTCTGTTGAGGAGAATAAGATGATGGGAAGATTTTTTAGATTGAAACCACCTATATTTGTTGGGACTCTAGGTAAAGATGCATTTGAGATTTTGATTATTTGTGAGGACAGGCTCTGAAATTTAGGCCTAGTTGAGACTTATGGGGCAGACTACACTACTTTTCAGTTGGACTTGGCAGCTAGACATTAGTAGAGGGGTTATCTGTATTCTAGACTAGTAGTATCTCTTTCTTTGACATGAACTCAATTCTTTGAGGTTTTCTTGGAGATGTATATGTCTTATAATATTTGAGAGCATCTAAGAGATTAGTTCTTGAGATTCGAGCTGGGTTCTACAACTATTATAGAGTATGAGTCATCATTTTATGAGCTAGCCAAAAAAGCCACTTTTGTCGAACCGATCAAGTATAAGTGGGTTTAGTGCATTGTTAGAGGGATAATACTCCTTTTTGTATGGCTACTTTAAATTTGGTTATAGCTCCAAGTTCATTTTTATGAGGTTTTTTACTATGCCCAGACTATAGAGGAGATTTATCATGAGGCCCTAGGGGGAATTGATTACATCACTAGGGTAGTTTTAGTGGGAGCCAGAGCGGCTCACAATTCATATGGAGAGTTTCTAAAAGTAGGTATCCCTCATATCCATCTTACCAATATCATGGTTAGCCTAGTAGGTTGTTCATAGCGCATAATAGATGGAGGTTAGTCCGATGATAGTGATTACATCAACTAAGAAGTGGCTTATCTTTGAGAGGCATATATTTTAGTTTTTCTAGTCGAGGTGGCTATTCTAGATTGGTCAAATCTTATGGACAGAGTGCAGCACTTGGCATATGTAATAAGTGTAGGGTCGTTGGCCATTTTTCTAGAGAGTATCCCCAACGTAGTCCAGTGGTTATACAACATATATTATTTAACTTTTAGGGCAATACCACCCCAGCTAGAGGCTCAAAGGTAGTCCCTAGGATTTTCAAGGAGGTCCTTAGGAAGGTAGGGTAGGTTATCAGTCAGGTGCCCAGCCTAGTGACGAGCAACGTCTTTTTTATATTGGACTTAGTTCGCTAGAATTTGAGTCCTCAGATGCTGTTATTATAGGTATAATTTTAGTGTACCGCTATTCAACTTTTAGCTTGTTTGATCAGGGATCCACTAATTCATATGTGTTTGCTTATTTTGCACCATGGTTAGAGTTGTCTTGGGGGTGTTTATCTATGCTATTTGTGCTCCATACTTGTATATACTTTTGTAGGTGATTCCTTAGTAGTGGATCAAGTTTATAGATCATGTGTTGTGACCATTCGAGAGTTTAATACTCAAGCTACTCTGACTATATTAGATATGGTGGGCATTAACGTGATTCTAGGCATAGACTAGTTATCCCCTAATCATGCGGTCTTGGATTATTTTGTCAGACCATTACCTTAACCATGCCTATCATACCTTAGATTGTATGGTAGAGTTCTATTATCCATACACCGACATAGATTATTTTTTATGTTCAGGCTAGGAGACTTATATCATGGGGTTGTGAGTCTTATCTTGAGTATATTTGTGATGTTAGTGCGGAGAGTCTATTGCTTGATTTTATTCCTATAGTATGTGATTTTTTGATGTTTTTCCTGCAGATGTACTTAGACTTCCTCCTAATCGTGATATTGAGTTCATTATTGATCTTTAGTCCAGTACCCAACTTATTTGTAATGCACCTTACCATATAGCTCTTGGCGAGCTTAAAATGCTAAATTCTCAACTTTAGGATATTCTGAGTAAGGGTTCTATTAGGCCTGGTGTATTTTAGTTGGATACTCCCATCCTGTTCATGAAAAAGAAAGATAGTTTTATCCATATATGTATGAACTACAGACAGTTGAATAAGGTGAAAGTGAAGAAGGAGTATCCTATGCCTTGTATTGATCAATTTTTTGACCATCTACAAGGAGAAGTACTATTCTCTAAGATTTACTTGAGATTCGGTTACCATCAACTGAGGATTCAAGATGAGGACATCTTTAAGACCGCCTTTAGGACTCATTATGGCTATTATAATTTCCTGATGATGTCTTTTGGGTTGAACAATGCCCCAGTGGCATTGATTGATTAAATGAACCAAGTGTTCAGGCTATATTTGGACTCTTTCGTGATCATTTTCATTGATGATAGCCTTTTGTATTCAAGTAGTAGGGAGGAGCACTATCATTATTTGAGGACTGTGCTCCAAACTTTGAGAGATCATAGGATTTATGCAAAATTCTCAAAGTATGATCTTTTGTCTCGAGTCTTTTGCATTACTAGGACATATGGTGTCTAAGAATGGGATTGTGATGGATCCATCTAAGATTAAGGCTCTTTGTGATTGGGCCAGACCTATATCTCTAACTAAAGTTTATAACTTTATTGATTTGGTAGGTTGTTACAGGCTGTTTGTTGGAGGTTTTGCTATTATTGAGGCATTGATGACTAGACTGACTAGAAACGAGGTTACTTTTCATTGGTCTAAGAAGTTTGAGTGGAGTTTTTTGAAGCTGAAGGGCTTGCTCACTTCAACTCCTATATTGACTATTTTTGTTAAGGGTGAGAGGTATATCAGATTTTGTAATGCTTATAGTGTTGGTTTGGGTTGTGTTTTGATGTAGCAGGTTATTGCTTATGCGTCGAGGCAGATAAAGGTGCATGAGCGCAAATACCCAACTCACAATTTGGAGTTGGTAGTGGTAATTTTTGGGCTTAATAATTTCAAGAATTACTTGTATGATATTCATTATGAGATCTACACGGATCACTATAGTCTTCAACACCTTATAACCCAGAGGGAGCTTAATTCTTGATAACATAGATGGATGGAGATGCAAAAGGACTATGATATCTCTATTTAATACGACTCGAGCATAGAAAATAAGGTAGTGGAAGCCTTGGGCCGAAAGACGGTAAGCATGGGTAGATTGGCTTTTATTTTTATTTATGAGCGATCATTGGCTTGGGACATCCAGTACTTATCCTACTTGATGGCTCGACTTGATATTTTAGACTGCAGGAGGATGCTTGCTAGTGTTGAGTCTAGAGCTATATTGTTTGAGAAGATTCGAAGTTTCCAATTCAAAGATAGTAAATAATGTTTCATCCATGATCCGGTTCTGAAGAGAGTGTTCTGGAGGACTATCTTAGATTTATAGGGTATTTTAAGATACGATAGTTATATTTGTGTTCCAAGGGTTGGGCACTTGATTCAGTTGATATTGTGAGAGACACACAGCTCTATATATTTTATTCTTCCAGTACAACTATATAATACCTCATACTATTATTAACTAAGTTCATCTTCTAGTTGCATGCATAAGGGGATTAAGGCCTAAAAATTTCACCAAGTGTTGGAGACTTAGTCATTTTTAAGGCTTCTAAACTTGGAGGATTTTTAACTTGGCCTTCCCGACTCTGAAATGTTGGTTTTTGAGTTCATGTTCAGGGATGTAAGGAGCATGTCTCGAAGAAGGTTTAGATTTTTAGGACGGGGTTTGGGTCATGTTTGGATCACAAAACCAGAGGATTATCTCGAAAAGCCTATGATGCATTGTTATTCCCTTTATCATACAGATCGCGTCATGGTGAGGGAAATGAACTACCGCGATAGGACCACATCGCGGTAAGCTTGTTCCTTCCAATTTTGAATTTTAATGCTTGAGGGGAAATTGGGTCTTTTCCCTCTCAACCCAATCCTTCATAACACAACTTGGGCATCAGTTAGGGTATAATTTTGCCTTTATTCTCAATTCCTTTCTCCCTAAGAAATGACGAATTCAAGTTTCCCGAGTTCAAGGACCTTCAAGAAAACATCAATATTGATGCTTCTCTCTTAAGTTAAAGGTTTAAGGTATGTATGATGTTCATCCATGGGCCCCTTTTACCTACAGAGTCCAAGAATCCTTTTTGTTTTAAATCATGAGTTTTTACATGTTCAAGTTGAATTATCCCCATGAAACTTATGTTGATTTCAATTACAAGTTATGTTTATAAGTGTTTTCAAGTAGAAAGAGTCATTACATGCTTTAAATATTGAAATCTTCACGTTAATCCGTAATTCATGATTTTAGTCTTGTAATCATATTGTCTTGGCATGCTTTACCCATTCTCATGCTTAAGTTCATGACTCATGTGTTTTATGAAATTCCTAAGTTTTAGGTTTTGAACAATGATCTCCTACTGTGGTTTTAGAGCTTTTATATGGTATTATTATCATTTCCATTTAGTGTAGGTGGGTTATGAACACCCGGTACTTATGTGTTTCACATATTTTCAGTATTTCAAGTAATGATTTAAGTCACACCATGAGTGTTACTAGTTATTCAATTATTATGATCATGATGAGCACTATCAGTTAAGTAAAAAATGTTTAGTTAAGCTTAGTTTAGTTCAATTCAAGTGTCAGTTCAGTTGGGACTAGGATTTAGCATCGAGAAATGAAGGGCTAGCGGCTTCCCCGTCAGTTAGGCATAGTCGTTAGTAGCAGTCCCTATATTCTAGAAATACGTAGCTAGTATAGGATAGGAGGAGTCACCCATCAGTTTAGGCTTGACTTCCTCTCAAGGGTCACCCATCAATTTAGGCTTGACACCCTAGTCATTCGAGACACCATTATAGTGAATCCACACAGCCAGTGGTAGTACCCATGGCACGGTACAGACACCCTTCCAACTGGGTTATAGGTTGGACACCGATTATCTCAGATTGGGGCATGCTGGTTAGAAGATACGTCCTACAGTCTTAGTATAGTATTTAGTGTATTTTTAGTTTAGAGTTGCTTCAATAAGTGTACAGACTATTAGATATTCACTTTTACAGCTTTTAGACTTCTAGATTACAGATTTATCTCAGTAATATAACATTTATACACTCAGTCTTGCATTCTCAGATATTACAGTTTTTATACATTCATGCTTAATTATTTGATGTTTTTCAGTTAATCCTTATCTCATGTGCACAGTTACAATATGTATTTCATCCTGTCCTCATCTCATATACCAGTATATTTAAAGTACTAACCGCATATACTTCTTTGCCCTATGATATCTTATATCATAGGTTCGGACACTCGGTTTCCTGACCACAGTTAGAAAACTCAGCATAATTTAGCAGAATTAATGTTGAGTCCTCATCCATTGAGGACATGTTATGATTATTTACGTATCTAAGTATTTCTTATTTTTAGTTAGTTAGAGTTAGTTGGATGCCTGTCCCATAAACTCCTCTGTTAGTTTAGAGGCTTTTAGACATTCATACAGTCAGTTAGACAGTTATTTAGTTTTATCAGTCTTATCAGATATTTCAGTCTCATGAGTCATTCATATTTATAGAATTCAGTCTTTATGGCTTTATCAGTTGTTTTCCGTACATGTCCATTATTATTATTTTATTCTGTGATTTTAGTAGGTACCAACACATGGGTTAACTTGTGGTCACTTGTGAACATAAGCACTTTTGTCATGACTAGAGGATAGTGTCGGGTCATGAAAAAACTTGGTATCAGAGCCTAAGGTTTTAAAGTGTCCTAGGGAGTCTTAAAGCCAGATTGAGTAGAGTCTTATGCATGGGTGTGAAGCGCGCCACACCTATGGACATGAGGCTACGAGATATTTTAGGAAAAGTTTCCCTTCTTTCAATATTCATGTAGTCCAAATGAGAATGAGCTCTATTTAAACTCTATTTCTGACTCATCCTTCATTCCATTTACAGATCATACCTCCCAAAAGAAATAACAGAAGAAGAAATAGGAACCATCCCGTACCTCCGCCTATTCAGGAAGATCTCCTAAATGGGCATATCTCTCACACTAAGTTCATCACTTCTTTTACAATCTTAGACCATTCAGTAGTTGCACAAAACAACCAAAGAGATGATTCCCTAGCCAATCCAGTGGAAAATACAACTGCAACTAGGATTTGGGATTTCACTCGAATAAATCCCCCTTTGTATATGGGATCCAATTCTGAGGAGGATCCGTATGAGTTTCTTAATATGGTTCAAAAAGTAATAGATATCATAGGTGTCACTTCGAGTCTGAGTGAGAAGTTAGATGCATACCAGTTGCAGGATATAGCTTACACCTGGTGTAAGCAGTGAAAGGAGGATAGGGGTATGAAGGTTGGTCCTGTAGAGTGGGAAGAGTTTGCTACAACTTTCTTAGATAGGTTCTTCCCTTTAGAGTTGAGGGAATCTAAGGTGCAGGATTTCATCAATTTAAAGGAAGGTAATATGAGTGTGAAGGAATACTTGCTTAATTTCACTAAGTGGGAGAGGTATGCTCCTTCGATGGTGGCTAATAATAGGTCTAGAATGAGTAAGTATATTTTTAGTGTATCTGATAGTGTGGTCATGGAGAGTCGGATTGTATGTTGTTTAAGGAAACGGACCTATCTAAGCTTATGGTTCATATTTAGCAGATTGAGAAAGAGAAGCTTAAGGAGAAAGAGATAGAATAAGAGGGCCAAAACAGGTGCTTTTAACTTTTCTCAGCCAAGGTCAAACAGTGGAAACCGTTCTTTGTTCCATCATAAGTTCTGAGCCCCAGCTCTATCTTTAGCTAGTGTGCCAGTGCCAAAGTTCAATAATGATAGTCAAGATAGAGTGTTGTAGGAATTATTAGGGTATGTCTAAAGTTGGTGGTGACGTGTGTTTCAGATGTGGCAAGCCAAGCCACAGGATCCGAGAGTGTATGGTGGTAGCATAGAGGGGCAGAAATGATCCCCAACAGAGATAAAATACTTCTTCAGCAGCACCAATAGGTTGTCCAACCCAACAGCGGTCAGCGACCGAATACACTGTATGCACTCTAGTCCCAACATGATTTAGAAAGTTCTCCTAATATGGTTATGGGTACGTTGTAGGTTTTTCATCTTCATGTGTATATTTTATTAGACCCCAAAGCTTTGCTTTCTTTTGTAACCCTCTATATTGCTGTCAATTTCTATGTTAGTCCAGAAACTTTAGCAGAGCCTTTCTCAGTGTCTATCCCAGTGGGTAAATCTATTATAGCCAGATGGATATACAAAAACTTCCAAGTCATAGTATCTCAAAAAATTACCTTAGTAGATATAGTGGAGTTAGAGATGATTGATTTTGATATCATTCTTAGCATGGATTAACTTCACTCATGCTATACCTAAATGATTGTTGAAATAGAATTGTTTAACTTCCATTTCCCAATGAACCAGTCTTTGAATGGAGGGGTAGTACCTCTGTTCTTAGGGGTCAAATTATTTCTAATCTTAAGGAAAGAAAAATAATATCTAAGGTGTGCAGGTGCCATCTTGTTTGAGTCAAAGACTCTAGTTCTGAGACTCTCAGCCTCGAGTTAGTTTTGGTAGTAAGGGAATTTCTAGATGTGCTCCTTGAAGATTTTCTTGAAGTTCTTCCTGGAAGGGAAATTGATTTCGGAATAGAACTCCTTCCAGATACCCAGCCTATCTCTATTCTTCCCTACAGAATGACTCTTGCTGAGCTTAATGAATTGAAAGAATAGTTGAAGAATCTCTTAAATAAGGGATTCATCAAACCCATTGTTTACCCTTGGGGCTCTCCAATCTTGTTCGTACATAAGAAAGACGATTGTCACACAATGTGCATTAATTACCATCAGTTGAACAAAGTCATAATCAAGAATAATTTTCCACTCCCCAGGATTAATGAATTGTTTGACCAACTTTAGGGTGCAGTTTAATTCTTTAAGATAGACCTCAGATTCGGCTATTATTAGATCAGAGTCAAAGAATGTGACATTTCGAAGACAGCTTTCAGAACTCAGTATGGTCACTTCAAATTCCTAGTTATGTCTTTTGGAATAAGGAATGCTCCTTCAGCTTTCATGGACTTGATGAACAGAGTGTTCAAGTAGTACTTGGACATGTTCTTCATAGTTTACATTGATGATATCCTTGTCTATTCTCGTAGTGAGAATGATCATGCAAACCATATGAGAATTATGTTGCAGATCCTTAGTAATCATCAATTATTTTTCGAGTTCAGTAAGTGCAAGTTTTAGCTAAGATCAACAGCTTTCCTTGGACATATTGTTCTTATGATAGAATTCGAGTTGACCCTCAAAAGACCAAAGTAGTGAGAAACTAGCCCAGACCCATCTCTCCAAGAGATATTAGGAGTTTCTTAGGTTTGGAAGGCTATTACAGATGGTTTATTAAAGGGTTCTCTTCTATTGCAATCACTATGTCTCGATTGACTAAGAAAAAAGTCAAATTTCAGTAGTTTGAGCCTTGTGAGAAGATTTTTCAGGAGTTGAAGACTCAACTTCTTCAGCCCCAATATTGACTTTGCCAGATAGTTCAGATGGGTTTAAAGTTTATTGTGATGCTTTCAGAGTTGTCTTGGGTGTGTATTGATGCAGAGAGGTAAGGTCATATCCTATGCCTCTAGACATCTTAAACCCAATGAAAAGAATTATCCTACCCATGATCTTGAGTTTGTACCTGTTGTTTATGCCTTGAAAATTTGAAGGTATTATCTTTATAGGGTTCATGTTGATGTGTTCATAGATCACAAAAGTTTGCAGTATGTGTTCTCGCAGAAAGATTCTTATCTTTGTCAGAGAAAAAGTCTTGAGTTGTTGAAACATTATAATATGAGTGTGTTGTATCATTCGGACAAGGCCAATATAGTGGAAGATGTCCTTAGCAGATTTTCTATGGGTAGTGTTGACCATGTTAAGGGTAATAGAAACGAGTTAGTCCAGGAGGTTCATCAGCTTGCTAGATTAGGTGTTCAGTTAGGTGATTCAACTGAAGGTAGTATATGGGTTTAGAATGGCTCAAAATGTTCATTGGTTTCCGAAGTGAAAGAAAAGCAAGATAGGGATCCCAGTCTGGTTAAGTTGAAGGAATCAGTTAGAGATCAGAAAGTAGAGGTTTTCTCCCAAGGGGGAGATAGTGTGCTTCGTTGTTAGGGTAGGTTATGTGTTCCCTGTGTTAATTGTTTGAAGTATCTGATTTTATGTCACGACCCAGAGCTACCCCTATTTGTAATAATGGTACTTATGGTCAAAAGTGACCTCAAGCTAACCCATGAGTTGGTACCTACTGTGAGCACTGAATAAAATATGAACATAACACATGTGCAGAAGATAAACTAAGAAGGTAATGTATATCCGAATACTGAAAAATGCAATACTGAATATCTAAAAAAACTGATAAGAACTGAAAGTAACTAACTGACTTTCTGAAATTCTGGAAGCCTCTAAACTAACTGAAGAGTTGATGGGACAGACCCCCAGCTAACTCGGACTTACTAAATAGAATAAAGTATTGAAATAACTAAATAATAATAACATGTCCTCGATGGATGAGGACTCACCACTACGACTGCTGGATTACGCTGAGCTGTCTAACTGAGGTATGGAAAGTGTACTTTTGAACTTATATAAGATAAGGTCAGGCTGATACACTTGGGGTACTGTGCATATGAAATAAGGACTAACTGAATAGCATGAGATAACTAAATGTGAATGCATGAAAACTGTAACATTTGAGAATGCAAGACCAAGCATAAACATATACCTGAAATAATTCGTAAACTGAAAAACTGAAATATGATAACTGAATAACTGAGAATCTGTATACTTTGGTCAGGCAAACCTGAACTAAAACTAAACTAAATATTGCACTGACACTGTGGTAGGTATCTTCTAATCTACATGCCCCAATTTGAGCTAATTGGGGTCCAACCTATAACCCTAGTTGGAAGGGTGTCAGTACCATGCCACGGCTACAAACACTGGCTGTGTGACTCCACTAAACTGGTCTCTCACAGGAATAAGGATTCACCTTCAACTGTGTTATGAGAACCTAAACTTGAAAAAACACTACGAATCCGAAAACAACAACTAAAAACAAATGGAGATGAAGTAGAAGACACACTTGAAATTCAAACAAAACACACAATTCAGATTCAAGAACTTACATTCAAAGAAGAAACAAACATAGAGGGATAGTAATGAGACATATATCTTAAACACTAGATAGAACCAAGGTGTATATTAAAATTGAAGGCACACACCACCAATGAAGACAACACCTCACTCTTAGGTAGACACAAAGGGAGTCAACTTCCCCAAGCACCAACCTTTTTTGCCAAAGAGTCAACAAAAGTTAAATCCATACTAATATTGGACCTAATTTCTGGTTCACCTCTTAAGGAGGAAGAACAATAGCTACAAAAGAGTATCCCTCAATAATTTCATCAAAGTCTAATGAAAAGAGAAGCTAAAATATCTATTTATACTTATTACAATACGATGACTAAAATGCCCTAATGAGGGCTTCAAGAAAGGCTCTTCTTGAGTGTTATTTTGTAGTGTAAGAAGTACTTAGTGACCTTAATGAGAGGCTCCTTTTAAGTGAGGGAACCCTCTTCATTTATTCACTTGGAAAAGTCTTTGAAAAGGCTTCAAAAAGGTCTTCAATCACTTACAAAATCCAAAACTTGAACCTTCTTCAAGACCTTGTAATCCTTGTGATCCTTAGTCTTATATCAACCTATCCATCTTTAAAGGAATTTATCCTCAAATTCACACCTTGAAAAACAAAGTGAGGGAACAACAAGCACACAATCCTCATAGTAGGAGGGTTAGCAGTAGCTCCATAATTATATAAACACACCAAGGGGGCACACTCTTGGAATACAACTGATAATCCTTTGCTATGATCATAAAACACTTACTACAAGTATCACAAAGGACATGGCTAACATAGCTATCAAGAAGAGTGGAGTGTAACCCAAGAATATCATATATATCAATAAGCCAAGGTTGTTCACATTTGACATACATCCACGGGTTTTTTGTATGTGAGATGAAAATCTTAGCATGAATGACACAAATGATGTGTTTTTTTGCAAATATCAAAAGGCAAGGAAACTACAAAGGTCCACAAAAAGAATATAGCATTGTCACTACAATTTGACCAATCAACACATGTCCTACCCCTATATGAGATAAATCCAAGACTAGCATGGGTATCATCATAAGCAAAGAGGTAGTATAAGAAGGCATCAAGTGTAAAGAAATATTCCAAGGTGCTATTACCTATGAGAATTCCAATTAGCTTAAAGGACTTAACACTAAATGCACACAAGGATGGGATCAAAACATTTAAGCACATACAAATTCTTCCTTCCAAACAAATGATCAACTTGGAATCCACAAGTTGCGATTCATTCAATTTAAGAACAAGTGTGTCAAACAAGGATGCACATATATAAACATTACCCCAAAGAGGCAATGTCATATTTGCCTTAGGGTCCTCAACCCTGAAGCCACCTTTAAGAAAGAGTTCTTTCATCAAAACCAAGTCATAAAGAAGGGCATCACAAGAATGGAGCTCATCTAAAGTGTTTCCAAGAGAAAACTCTCTTCTTGACCTACAAGTAGTGATACCTTGGTCAAGAATGAAAACACTCAAGGATGAGCTCTCTTGGCTATTTTTATTACTCCTCTTCTTTAGTGAACACTTAACATTGTTAGACAGTCCTCCCATGCACAACTTGGGTATATCAAGTGGGTTGTAAATCCACAAGAAAGACTTTCCATCACAGGGAAGGGTAACAACATTGACAATCAAACCTTGCTTGTCCTTTTGACCAAGCATCAAGTTTGATTTGAAGAAATTTTCATACCCTAATAGGTCATCGGGGTCAAACGGGAGAAGTAGCTAAGAACATGGGTCAAGGATACACATATTTTTTCCTAAGGTGCCATTCTTATCATTAGAAATATCCTCAAGTAGATACAAACCACCATTATCATCAAAGGGATCACAACTCAAGTTATCATAAAGATCAAGCAATCTATTCCCATATTTATAACACAAAGGTGGGGTGTCATACTTTGGATCACAATTAAAATCACTTTCACAATAATAATCATTAATAGGGTTTCTTAAGCACTTAAGCAAATCAAAGTCATCATATCCCAATTGATCATTCTTTTTCAAAAGTAGGAGATCATCATCAAGAATAGGATAGTTTACATAATCTTCACTTAACCCTATATTCTTAATGGATTTCAAGAAATAGGGTAACAAGTGAATCTTAAGCATACCACCTTTCTTTTAAACACATCATCTTGCACTTCACTAGGTGTCATGAAAGCAATGATCTCACCATTTTTACACAAGACATCTTGCTTTAAGAGAAATTCACTATTCAAATGTAATGAGTTTAGGCATACAAGTTCACTCTCACAAAGACATATTCCTTGCTTCACATCATCTTCATCCACATAATATCTTTGAGATAAACTATCATTAAGGCTTTAACACACAATATGATGAAAGAACCATCTCCATTTTCATGATCAACTTTATCGACATTATCACTAACTTAAGGCTTACCAATCACACCATAAACATGCTCAAGTAGTGGACTACATTTATAAGTAAGTTGATCATCATTCACAACCTCACTAGTTATAGGCAACTCATATACCAATGTAGACTCACCTTGTTTTTCACAAGGGTCAACTAGTATGTGAATACTCTTGTCACTTTGTAATGGAACCTTATTCAAGTTATAAGTGGTAGAACTAGGTGGACACAAATCATTCTTACGAAAAGAATTGATTTTGTCATCTAAAGGATCAACTAGTGCTTGCGTACTCAAAACAATATTTTGATCCTTATGTAACCTAACAACACCAAGAGTATCACAAAAGGAAGATTCATACACCTCTTCACTAAGCAAACCCAAAACTACACCACTTTAGCCACTACTAGCCACATCACAACAAATCAAGTTTCTAGGAGTGTAGAAGATAGCTTTGTTACCTTGTAAATCATGGGAAGTGTGTTATTCACTTGGTTTTGTACCATGCCAGCCCTCATGCTCTCCATCTTGAGGCTCGGCCTCATTTTCCTTGGAAACCAAAACTTAGTAATTCTGATTTTGAGGTAGCATTTGAGTTTGTGGAAGTTTTGGTGGAAATAGTCTATCAACACCCGCTTTCATTCTAATCACATCACCCTTCAAAGAATCTAAATCTCCTTTCATATCTCCCAACTCACTCTTCAAGTCACGAGACAATGCATCAATCCAAGCCAGACTCCCAAGACATCATTTCTAAGTGAAGGAGAACTTGAACCCTTGGGTTCTATGCTCAATGTACTTAACAAATAAGCGAAAACCTACAAAATGAGAAAACAAGTTAATTCAATAAACCTCACCGCTCTCACACTCATTTCTTACCACACACTTGGTCTCACAAGTGTTGAAAACTTGGCAATACTTGGCAAGTGAATGAGTGGTGAATCTACTTTGGTCCGAAATTGATTTTTGTTTAATGTGACTCAAATAAAAATGATTTTTGTATTTGAACAAACAAGTTACTACAACTTAAAAACGAGAAAAGCATACAAAAAACTGAAGAAATAAAATAAACGAACTCTATACTAATTACCAGCCTAGTAGATACTTATAGTTTGCTAATTATTGAAAGAATTAAAATACAAGAAACTAGAATCAAAAATTAAAAACTAAGAAATCTACCTAGGAACTTGATTCGGTTGTTTAACTAATCATGACGTGACATCAATTGATTGGTCATAATTTTCAAACTTTAATTCCCAAATTTTGTTCAAGTTTTGGCCTAACACCTTCGGGAAGAAGAGAAATTGCTTTGGGAGGAAAAAAACAAGTTTGGAGCCCTTTTCAAGATCCAATTTGAATTCAGAAAGTAATGGTCCCCCGTTGTACTTGGAGTTGTACTTGATTTGTACTTTGATTATTCCTTTGTTTTCTTCTATGTTGTGGATGATTAGGAATATGCTAAGAAATATTCTTGTACAAACACCAAGGACAGTATTTCCTCCTCTTTTTGAATCAAATACACCTCTTAAATATTCTTCTTTAACAAGATTCGATGAAGATTGAAGAACAAGATGAATATTTAAGAGTTGACCAAAGTTTGACCCCTAATCAAATGAACCCCAAATTTGAATTTTCTTGTGGATCTAGGTTCCTTAGGCCAATTTGAGCTAAAATATCAACAAATCAAAACCAACCAATTCCCACAACACAAAAACCACATGGATCTAGCCTCTTGAAGATTCAAAATGCCATAACCATGTAGGTCTTAGCTCAAATTCAACCTAATCTTATTCCAAAAGTAGATCTAGACTGCTTAGGTGCTAGGGAGCATGGATCTAGCACTTGAAACCATCAAAACACAATAAAATTGAGTAGATCTAAGATTCTAAATTTGGATCTACCACAAGACACAAGATACTACTTTACCTTTTTTTTTTAATTTTTTCTTGACTCTAAGACTCTTTTTTTAATGAGATTTTCTTACATCCAAGGCTTATAGTTGTGGGAACAACTCTAATACACGGATATTGATACCAAATGATACGATAAAAACCTAATATTGAACAAACACTAAGAATACAAAAACAATAACCAAGAAGAAATGGAAATGAAATACAAGACACACTTGAAATTCAAATAAAACACACAATTCAGATTCAAGGACTTACATTCAAAGATGAAACAAACATAAAGGGATAGTAATGAGACATAGATCTTCAACAATAGATAGAATCAGGGTGTATATTAAACAAGAAGTCACACACCACCAATGAAGACAACACCTCACTTTTAGGTAGACACAAAGGGAGTCAAATTCCCCAAGCACCAACCTTTCTTGCCAAAGAGTCAACAAAAGTGAAATCCATACTAATGTTGGACCTAATTTCTGGTTCACCTCTTAAGGAGGAAGAACAATAACTACAAAAGAGTATCTCTCAACAGTGTCATCAAAGTCTAATGAAAAAAAAAAGCTAAAATATCTATTTATACTTATTACAATACAATGACTAAAATGCCCTTAATGAGGGCTTCAAGAAAGGCTCCTCTTGAGTTTTATTTTATTGTGTAAAAAGTCCTTAGTGACCTTAATTAAAGGCGGATCTTGAGTGTGGTAACCCTCTTCCTTTCTTCACTTTCAGAAAGCTTTAAAAAGGCTTCAAAAAGGTCTTCAATCACTTGCAAAATCCAAAAATTGAACCTTCTTCAAGACTTTGTAATCTTAATGCACCTTAGGATTGTATCAAACTAGCAGTGCTCTAATAAGATAGGTGTCACCCTCAACTGGCTGGTAAACACTTTGTCAACCCTCAACTATTAGGTAGATATCTCTAACCTACGCCAGCGATGTAGTTTTGGAAATCTAGGATTACTACTAAGGGTCACAGCCTCTACTATCAGGTGATCCCTCATCCTTGAGTTTGTTCGATGTTAAATCCTTTTCCCAATTCAACTGACACTGATACTGGAATCGACTTAACTAGAATGATTATTATTTCATATCTAATAGTGCTCACCATATTCATAAACATATAAGTATACTAATAAGAGTCATGGATTAACTGCCTGCGTACATGAAAAATAGAATTCATCCAACACACATAGGTATCGGGTGTTCAAAACCCACCAACATTAAATGAAAATGAGTATCTGACTATCAAACTTAAAAAACAGTAATACATGATTATGGTTCAAAGACCCAAACATGGCATCTCATCAAAACATAAGAAAATCATACACTTAAACATAAGGAAATAATTGGATTTTATAAATATCACACATACCTCACCGAATGAATTCGTGAAGATTCTTGGGAATTTATTCAAGTTTGAAGCTTAAATTCCTTGATCACTTGTGAAAGAGTTAGGGTTTGTTCTTTTGAGAGAATTTGTGATGAAAAGAGAAAATAATTCTCTTTGGAAACCTGATATTCGTGTTATGGACGAATTAGGTGAAGGGGAAATGAGACAAATGCCTGTAAATAATGAGGAACAAAAGTTGGACAAAAAAGGAAAGAGGCAACGCAAGCTCTGGAGCACCAAACTGGAGGGGGCAATATGGGCTTGGATCGGTGCACTGGAGGGGGCGACGCCCGCTTTAGAGAAGTGCACTAGAGGGCTCAACGTGGGCTTATCCCAATGTTGCTAATGTTTTGGTAATCCAAACATGCCACTGCTCTCATCTGAAAATTACAAAACTCACTCGAGACGCTTTGATCGACCCCATTCATGAATCAACTTAAAAATAAATGTTCTGGGATTGGAAAGGTCAAAAATAAAATCATCAAATTTTAAGGGCCTTGGAAATGAATAAGTCCCAACTCTTAGGCTAATTTCTAAGATTCGGACCCCTTATACATACAACTAAGATCTGAAATAAGCTGAGACTTTTACAGGGTATTACAATATCTCCCCCTTGGGAACATTCATCCTCGAATGAGACTGGTTTAACTAAGAGTACTGAATTAACTGAGATCATATACTGAATATGCATGAAGGGAAACATGATTACATAATAAAGATTAAAACATGATACATGAACTGAACTAGATGCATGCAATGACCTATGATAGATTACATATCTAAAACTAGGAGCGGAAAAGAGTCAATCTAAGGAAAATTACTACCCCAAGATGATTCTGAGTTTGAGAAGAAAAGGTTAGGGTACTTGGTTTGCATATTGCTTCTGATTCCCAAGTGGCTCCCTAAATGGACTTATTTTGCCAAAGAACTTTGAACAAGGAAACTTCTTTATTCCTTATTCTACGAATCTGGTGATCAAGGATCTTAACTGAGAATCCTTCATAAAAAGGGTTACCATGAACAGCCATGCCTTCTAATGGGACAACAACAACTGAATCACCAATACAGTTCTTCAATGGGGAAACATAAAACACTGGATAGACAGGCAACTTTAGCTTATATGTTACCTTCCCAAAATGACTCAAGATCTTATATGGGCCAATATTTTGGGAACTAAGTTTCACCTTCTTGCCAAATATCTTTTTTCCCTTCATGGGTGAGATTTTTAAATAAACTAAATCATCAACCTCAAACTCAAGATATCTTCTCCTCACATCTATATAGGCTTTCTGATTGTTTTGGGTTGCCTTCATCCTCTCCCAAATCAACTGAACTTTATCCATCACATCAAACACTGGATCTGAACCTATAAAAGTAGATTTACCTACCTTAAACCAACCAATAGGAAATCTGCATCTCTTTTGATAAAAAGCCTCAAAAAGAGCCATCTGAATACTGGGGTGATAACTGTTGTTATAGGAAAACTCAATCAAAGGTAAGTTATCATCCCAACTAACTCAAAAGTGAATAACACATGGTCTCAACATGTCCTCTAAGTTATAAATGGTCCTCTTTTCCTGACTATATGTCTGAGCATGAACATTTGTACTTAGATAAACTAGGGTACCAAGACCTTATTGAAAAGCCTTCCAAAAGTAAGAGGTAAACTGAGTACCCCTATCCAATATAATAGACAATGGAATACCATGCAACCTAACCAAATCCCTAAGATAAAGCCTGGCATAACCTTCAGCTGAGTAAGAAGTATGAACTGGTAAGGAATGAGCTAATTTTGTCATTGTATCTACAATGACCCATATCAATCATGTTGACAACACATATGAGGTAATCCTTTAACAAAGTCCATGTTCACCACTTCCCACTTCTAAGTAGGGATACTGAACTCCTATAATATGCTACCACTCCACCATTAGATTTCCCGTAAGTCACGGTACATCTTAGCGGCTCCTAGGTGTATATAGTAACACACACCATATGTTTCTGCTAATATACATTGCCTTAACCCATCAACACTCGGAACCCATAACCTGCCTTGGCAACACAACATACTATCTCCTCCTTGGGAGAAAACCTTTACATTCTGATCTCTTACTGACTTCTTTAACTTAATAAAACTAGGATCTCTATCTTGTTTTTTTTAACTTGTGGAACCAAGGAAGATTTTGAACAATCTTGAACCCGTACACTGCCTTATATTGAATTAACTAATCGTATACCTAATCAAGCAAGCAGATGAACCTCACTGACTAACTTCTTCTTATCCTTCTCAATATCAGCAACACTACCTATAGACAACCTGCTAAGGGCATATGCCATTATATTGGCTTGCTCGGATGATACCACATACTCATATCATAATCGTTTGACAACTCAAGATACCTTCGCTAACAAAGATTCAAATGTTTCTGCGAGAACACATACTTCAAGCTTTTGCAATCCAAGAACACATTAACATGAACCTATAAAGATAATGTCTCCATTTCTTTAAAGTAAACACAATAGCTACCAACTTAAGATCATGGGTAGGATAATTCTTTTCATGGGGCTTAAGCTGTCTGGAGGCATAGGATATGACCTTATGTATCTACAGCAACACACAACCTAGACTAATTCTTAAAGCATCACAGTAAACGACAAACCCATCTGAACCATCTGGCAAAGTCAATACTGAGGCTGAAGTGAGTTGAGTCTTCAAATCTTAAAAACTCTTCTCACATGAATATGACAACTAAAATTTGACTTTCTTCTGAGTTAATATAGACATGGTGGATGCAATATAAGATAACCCTTTAGTAAACCTAATGTAACAACTACCCAAACATAATAAAATCCTGATATTCAATAGAGAGTAAGGTCTAGGCCAATTTCTTACTGCTTTTGTCTTTTGAAGGTGAACTCACAGGTCATCAACGGAGATAATATGTCCAAGGAAAGCTACTAATTTTATCAAAAATTTGCACGAAAAGAATATGGAAAACTACTGATGAGCTCTAAAGGTCTGCAACATAATTATCAGATAGTATGCATGATCATTCTCACTATGGGAAAAGACAGGAATATAATAATTAAAGACTATGATGATCATGTCCAAGTACTGCCTTCAACACTGTTCATTAAGTCCATGAAAGTTGCAGGGGCATTTGTTAGTCCAAAAGACATAACTATGAATTTTAAGTGACCATACCGAGATCTGAAGGTTTTGTTTGGAATGTCACATTCTCTAACTCTAAGCGGATGATAGCCGAACTTGAGGTCTATCTTAGAGAAATAACTGGCACCCTGAAGTTGGTCGAATAAGAGATCAATCCTGGAGAGTAGATATTAATTCTTGATTTTGACTTTGTTCAATTAATGGTAATCGATACACATTCTTAGAGAACAATTTTTCTTACACAAGAAAAGGACTATTGTGGCCCATAGGGAAATACTAGGCCTAATGAGACCCTTACCTCAGAGATCTCTCAACTACTTTTTCAACTCCTTAAGCTCAGTTAGAGCCTTTTTATAGGATAGAATACAGATAGGATGGGTTTCTGGAAAGAGATCTATTCCAAAGTAAATTTCCTATTTTCCCTTTCGGGAGAAACTTCGGGAAAGTATTTAGGGAACACATCTAGAAATTCCCTTACAACTAAAACTAACTCAAGAATTGGAGTCTCAGAACTAGAGTCTTTGACTTAGACAAGATGGTACATGTACCTTTTAGATATAAATTTTCTTTTCTTAAGATAAGAAATGATCTGGCCCCTAAGCACAAAGTTATTACCCCTCCATTCAATGACTAGTTTATTAGGAAACTAAAACTGAATGACACTATTTCTACAATCAACTGAGGCATAACATGAGTAGAGCCAATCCATAATGAGAATGACATCAAAATTAGTCATTTCTTACTTCACAAGTACCACTAAGGTAACTCTCTGGGAAACTGTAATAGGGTAATTCATGTATGCCCACCTAGCTACAATGGAGCTACCTATTGGAGTAGACACTGAGAAAGTTTTTGCTAAAAATTCAGGAATAACACTAAAATTGATTGATATATAAGTAGTTTCAAATGGGAGTTAAGTTTTGAGGACTAATAAATCATAAACATGGAGATGAAAGACCTATACGTACCCATAAACACATCAGAAGAACTCTCCTGACCTTCACTAGCCTGGATGGTATACAACCTATTCTGATACTGCCCACTGGTTTTGCTAGAAGCGGCAACCTTCTAAATTGAGAGGCAAGCTGGAATTGGAGGACGATAAGACTATCCTGGGAAATCTTTAACTCTATGGCCTTGCTTGCCACATCCAAAACACACATCACTGTTGGCTCTGTACATACCCTGGTGATGCCTTCCATACTTTTCATAAAGTGGATTAGTATGAACAATGTTCATACTACCCTAGGACTTAGATCCTAGCATTCTATCCTGACTATCTTTCATTAACTTAGGCACTACCGCACTAGTTGAAGATGGGGCTGGGTCTGGGGATGAACACCTTTGATGGAACTAATAACGGTTACCATACTCTAACCTTGTCTAAGAAAAGTTTAAACTTCCTATTCTGGCCCTTTTATTCTCCCTCTCTTATCGTTACAATTTTCTTTCTCAATCTACTAAGCATGACCATAAGTCTAGATAAGTCCATCTCCTTAATCAATATTGCAGTCCTACACTCTTTGACCACATTATCAGATAAACCAGATACAAACTTATAAATTCTAGACCTATTATCAGCCACCATTGAAGGAGAATACCTCACCAACTTAGTGAACTTAAGTAAGTATTCCTTCATATTCATATTGCCCTACTTTAAGTTAATGAACTCTGGAACCTTAGCCTCCTTTAATTCTAACAGAAAGAGCCTATCTGAGAAAGATATGCCAAACTCCTCCTAATCAATTGGCCTGGCCTGATAGCCTCTATCCTCCTTCCACTGCTTAAACCAGGTGTAAGATACATCTAGTAACTGATAGGTAGAAAACTCTATGCTCTTACCCGAAATAAAACCCAAAATATCAGTCACCTTCTAGACCATATCAATAAATTCCTACGAATCCTCTTCAGACATTGATCCTGAAAACAAAGGAGGATTTATTCGAGTAAAGTCCTAAATTCTAGCTGCAACTATATTTGCCACTAGGTTAGCTGGGGAAACATCCTGCTAGTTGTTTAGAGTAGCTACTAAATAAGCTAAACTATTGAAAACAACTCTGAATTTAGCGTGAGAGACATGCTCATTTAGGGGATCTTCCTGAACAGGCGGTGGTATGGACTGGTTCCCATTCCTTCTTTCGTTGTTTCTTTTAGAAGGCATTGCCTATAAATATAATGAAGGATTAGTTATAAAAAGAGTTTAAATAGAGCTCATGCTCATTTGAACGACATGAATACTAAAAGAAGGGAAACTTTCCTAAAATGTTTCAAGCCTCTTTTCCATAAGTGTGGCGTGCTTCAAACCCATGCACAAGACTCTACTTAATGTGGCTCTCAGACTCCCTAGGATACTACAAAACTCTAGACTATAATACCAAGTTTTGTCACGAATCAGGGCTACCTCTAGTTACAAAAAAGGTGCTTATAACAAAAAGTGATGATAAGATAACCCAAGAGCTGGTACCTGTTGTGGGCACTGAATAAAATATAAACATACAATATGTGCGGAAGATAAACTGATAAGGTAATGTATATCTGAATACTGAAAAATAAAATACTGAATATCTCAAACAACTAATAAAAACTAAAAGTAATTAACTGATAGTCTAAATGTATAGAAGCCTCTAAACTAACTGAGGAGTTGATAGGATAGACCCCCAACTAACTATGACTGACTAAATAGAATGCAATATCGACATAACTTAATAATCATAATATGTACTCGATAGATACAGACTCACCACTATGACTGCATGATTACACAAAGTTGTCTAATTGAGATCAAGAAACTATTCATTCAAACCTATGATATAAGACATCATAATGCAAAGAAGAGTACGTGGATAGTACTTTGAATATTCTGGTATATGAGATAAGGTAAGGCTGATAGACAAAGGGTATTGTGCATATGAAATAAGGATAAACTAAATAGCATGAGATAACTGAATATGAATACATGAAAACTATAACATCTTATAATTTAAGAACCAATATAAGCATATATGTCAAATAATCTATAAACTGAACGACTAAAATTAGATAATTGAATAACTGAGAATCTGTATGCTTTGGTCAAGAAAAATTAAACTAAAACTATATTGAATGTTGTAGTGAGACTGTAGGAGGAATCATCTTATCGACATACCCTAATCTAAGCTAATCGGGGTCCAACCTGAAACCCTAATTTAAAAGATATCAGTATCGTGCCACAGGTACTAACACTGGTTGCATGGATCTATTAAACTGGTGTCCCAAAGGACTAATGAGTTACCCTCAACTGGAAAGTGCTCTAATAAGATAGGTGTCACCTTCAACTGGCAGGTAAATACTTTGTCAACACTCAACTAGTAGTTGACATCACTAATCTATGATTGCTACGTAGGGTTGGAACTCAGGGATTGCTACAAAGGGTAACACCTTCTACTATAAGGTGAGCCCTAATCCCTAAGCTTGAACGATGCTAAATCCTACTCCCAACTAAACTGACATGGATATTGGAATGGACTAAACTAGATTGAATATTATTACATAACAAATAGTGTGTACCATGATCATAAACATGTAAGTATACTGTTAAGGGTCATGGATTAACTGTCTGAGTACTTAAAAAGCTGAATTCATGTAACAGATATAGGTATTGGGTGTTCATAACCCACCAACACTGAATTAACATGAGTATGAGTTTATCAAACATGAAATACAGTAATACATGATTATGCTTCAAAGACCCAAACATGGAATCTCATCAAAACATATGAAATCATACACTTAAACATGAGTATGTCTTAAACATAAAGAAACAATAAGATTTTATGGCTAAACTTGTAACTTGAGGATTTATCCTAAAACCAATTGAACATGAAACGGAAAATCCAATACTCAAACACAATATGGTCCATTCTACTTAAAAGTACTTGCAACCATAACTTGTAATTGAATTGACAAGAGATTCATGGAATTAGTTCAACTTGAATATTTAAAACTCATAATTTAAAATACAAAAAAAGGTTCTTGGACCCCATGGGTGAAAGGAACCCATGGATGAACATCACACATACCTCACTGTATGAATTCGTGAAGATTATTGGGAATTTCTTGAGGTTTGAAGTTTGAATTCCTTAATTGCTTATGAAAGAGTTAGGGGGCCACTTCGAATTGGGATGGTGCACTGGAGGGTACAACAAGGGATTATCCCGATTCTGCTACTATTTTTGTTATCCAAAAATACCCCTACTCTCATTCGAAAAATCCTAAAACTCACTCGAGAGACACTTTGATCAAACCCGATCATGAATCAACTTAAAAATTGAGGCTCGGAGGTTGAGAAGATCAAAAATAAAATCATCAAAGTTTAGGGGCCTTGGAAATGACAAAGTACCAACACTTAGGCTAATTTCTAAGCTTTGGACCCCCTTATGCATGCAAATGAGAGCTAAAATAAGCTAGGACTTTTATGCGATATTATAATTTGGCAGAAGCAAATGGTGCACAATATTTTATTCATCCAGGAGACACTGAGATGTATCGTGACTTGTGAGAAATATATTGGTGGAATAGTATGAAAAAGGATATTTTAGAATTTATAGCTAATTATTAAAACTGTCAGCAAGTTAAAGTTAAGCACCAGAGGCCTAATGGTATATCACAGGGGGTTAGTATCCCCGCTTAGAAGTGAGAAGTGGTGAACATGGATTTTAAGATGGGTTTGCCTCATACACATCATTAACATGATTCGATTTAGGTTATCATTGATAGAATGACGAAATCATCTCACCACACAGCTGAGGATTATGCTAGACTTTATATCATAGAGTTGGTTAAGTTGCATTGAGTTCTATTGTATATCATTTCAGTTAAAGGTACTCAGTTTACCTCTCACTTTTCAAAAGCTTTTTAGATGGGTCTTGGTATCTAAGTTCATCTCAGTATAGCTTTTTATCCTTAGATAGATGGTAAGGCAGAGAGGACCATTTAGTCCTTTATAGATATATTGAGAGATTAGATTATTGATTTTAAAGGTAGTTGGGATAACCACCTACCCTTGATTGAGTTTGCCTACAATAACAGATATTACTCCAGTATCTAAATGGCTATGTTTGATGCTCTCTCTAGGAGGATATGTAGATCTCCTATTAGTTGGTTTGAGGAAGGTGAGGTTTCTTTGATAGGGCCAGATTCGGTGTTCAATGTGATGGATAAATTTTCGTCGATTAGGGAGAGGTTGAAGACAACCCAAAACCGACAGAAATCTAATGCAGATGTGAGGAGGAGAGATCTTGAGTTTGATGTTGGTGACTTAGTCTATTTGAAAATCTCACCAATGAAGGGAATAAAGATATTTGGCAAGAAGGGAAAGCTGAGTCCCCAATATACTGGTCCTTATAGAATCTTGAACAATTTTGGGAAGTTATCTTATGAGCTAGAGTTACCTAAAGATTTTGCATTAGTCCATCCTGTGTTTCATGTTTATTTGTTAAAGAAATATATTTGCAATTCAGCTATTGTTTTACCTTTAGAAAGTACAGGTGTTCAGGATAGCCTTTCTTTTGAAGAAGTCCCAATTGAGATCCTAGACAATCAGATTCGTAGGCTAAAGAACAAATTAGTTCCCTTGGTTAAAGTTCTATGGCAGAATCAATCCGTTAAGGGAGCTACTCAGGAAGTAGAAGTAGATATGCATACCAAGTATCCCCATCTTTTCTCCACAAACTATGAATCAGTATGAGGTAAAAGTTTTCCGTAGATTGTCTCTTTTCCATTCTCATTTCTAGCTATATAACTATTCTCATGTCATTTCATGCCAATCAACTCACATATCACGTTTTAGGATCTGTTATGCAATCTTGTTTCTAGTATGCATGTTCAGTATGTGATCTCAGCTACCTTAGTTCAGTACTCTTAGTCTAACCAGTCTCATTCGAGGATGAATGTTCCCATAGGGGAGATATTTTAATACCACGTACTATTCTTAGCTCAATTCAGCTTCTAGTTGTATGCATAAGGGGGTTAAGGCCTGGAAATTTCACTAAGTGTTGGGGACTTAGTCAGTTTTAAAGCTTTTAAACATAGAGAATTTTTAACTTGGTCTTCCTGACCCCGAGGTGTTGTTTTTGAGTTAATTCATGTTCAGGGGTGTAAGGAGCATTTCAAGAATAAGTTTTGGATTTTTTGGATGGGGTTTGGGTTATGTTTTGATCACGAAACCAGACGATTCTTGCGATAAGCCTGTGATGTGGTGTTATTCCTATCATCATACAGACTGTATTTCAGTGAGGGAAATGAAATATTGCAATAAGATCGCATCGTTGTAAGCTTGTTCCATCCAGTTTCAAAATTAAATTCCTAAGGGGCAATTGGGTCTTTTCCCCCTCAACCTAATCGTTCATAATAGGACCTGGGCATCAGGGCATAATTTTTCCCTTGTTCTCCAATTATCCTCCTAAAATATTAATCACTTTTCCCAAGAACACACATTCAATTCCTTTCTCCCCAATAAATTAAGAATTCAAGTTCCCCATGTTCAAAAACCTTCAAGAAAACATCAAGATTGGTGTTTCTCTTTCAAGTTAAAGGTTCAAGGTAATTCTGATATTCGTCCATGGGCCCCTTTCACCCATGGTGTCCAAGAATCCTTTTTGTTTTAAATCATGAGTTTTTACATGTTCAAGTTGAATTATCCCCATGAAGCTCATGTTGATTTCAATTACATTTTACGTTTATAAGTTTTTTCAAGTGGAATGGGCCATTACATGTTTTGAATATTAAAATCTTCACGTTAAATCCCTAATTTATGATTTTAGTCTTGTAATCATGTTTTCCTCGCATACTTTACCCATTGCCATGCTTAAGTTCATCAATCTAATGTGTTTGATGAAATGCCTAAGTTTGAGGTTTTGAACAATAATATCCTACTATAGTTTTAGAGTTGTTCTATGGTATTATTATTATTTCCATTTAGTGCAGGTGGGTTATGAAAATCCGATACCTACATGTTACACATATTTTCAGAATTTCAAGTAATGATTTCATTTACACCATTAGTGTTACTAGTTATTCAATTATTATGACCATGATAAGCATTATCAATTACGTAAAAAAAATTCAATTAAGCTTAGTTCAGTTCAGTTCTAGTGTCAGTTCAGTTGGGAGTATGATTTAGCACTACGAGATTACACGGATGGTGGTTTCCTGGTCAGTTAGGTAGATTCATTAGTGGCAATGCCTGCCTTCCAGAACTATGTAGCCAGCGTATGATATGAGGAGTCACCCATTAGTTTAGGCTTGTATTCCTCTCAGGGGTCACCCATCAGTTTAGGCTTGATACCTTTGCCCATTGGGACACCAGATTAGTGGATCCACATAGCCAGTATTAGCACCCGTGGCAAGATACTGACACCCTTCCAACAGGGGTTACAAATTGGACCCCGATTAGCTCATACTGACACCCTTTTCAAGCTCCAATTTGAATTCAGAAAGCAATGGTCCCCCTTTGTACTTGGAGTTATACTTGATTTGCACTTTGATTATTCCGTTGTTTTCTTCTTTCTTTTGGATGATTAGGAATATTCTAAAGAATATTCTTGCACAAACACCACGGAAACTCTTTCCTACTTTTTTTGGATCAAATACACCTCTTAAATACTCTTCTTAAACATTATTTGATGTAGATTGAAGAACAAAATGAATATTCAAGTGTTGACCAAAGTTTGACCCCTAATCAAATGAACCCCAAATTCGAATTTTCTTGTGGATATAGATTCCTTAGGCTAAGATGAGCTCAAATATGAAAAATTTACAACCAAACAATGCCACAACACAAAAACCACACGGATCTAGCCTCTTGAAGTTTAAAATGACATAACCATGGAGGTCTTAGCTCAAATTCAACCAAATCTTGTTCCAAAAGTAGATCTAGACTCCTTAGGTGCTAGGGAGCAAGGATCTAGCACTTGAAACCAAAAAAATACAATAAAATTGAGTAAATCTAAGATTCTAAATTTGGATCTACCAGAAGATACTACTTTACCTATTTTTTTATTTTTCTTGACTCTGTAGACTCTTTTTATGAGATTTTCTTAGATCCAAGACTTAGAGTTGTGGGAACAACTCTAATAGATGGATCTTAATACCAAATGATACGAGAAAAAAACTAATATTGAACAAACACTAAGAATCCGAAAACAACAACTAAAAAGAAATGGAGATGAATTAGAAGACACGCTTGAAATTCAACCAAAACACACAATTCGGATTCAAGGACTTACATTCAAAGAAGAAACAAACATAAAGAGATAGTAATGAGACATAGATCTTTAACAATAGATAGCACCAAGGTGTATATTAAACACATAGATACACACCACCAATGAATACAACACCTCACTCTTAGGTAGACACAAAGGGAGTCAGCTTCCCTAACTGCCAACCTTTCTTGCCAAATAGTCAACAAAAGAGAAATCCACGCTAATGTTTGACCTAATTTCGGGTTCACCTATTAAGGAGGAAGAACAATAGCTACAAAAGAGTATATATTAATAATTTCATCAATGTCTAATGAAAAGGGAAGCTAAAATATCTTTATATACTTATTACAACACAATGACTAAAAGGCCTTTAATGAAGGCTTCAAGAAAGGCTCTTCTTGAGTGTTATTTTATAGTGTAAAAATTCCTTAGTGCCCTTAATGAGAGGAAAATCTTTAGTGTGGGAACCCTCTTTCTTTGTTTACTTGGACAAGGCTTTGAAAAGGATTTAAAAAGGTCTTCAATTACTTGCAAAATCCAAAACTTGAACCTTCTTCAAGACCTTGTAATCCTTGTGCTCCTTAGGATTGTATCAGACTTGCAGGTGCTTTAATAAGATAGTTGTCACACTCAACTATCCGGTAAACACTTTGTCAACCCTCAACTGGCAGGTATTCATCTCTAACCTATGCTAGCTACGTAGTTATGGAGCTTCGGGATTACTACTAAGGGTCACACCCTCTACTGTCAGGTGAGCCCTCATCCTTGAGTTTGCTCGATGTTAAATCCTATTCCTAATTCAACTGACACTGATACTGGAATAAACTAAACTATACTTAACATTATTTCATAACTGATAGTGCTCACCATGATCATAAACATATGAGTATACTAATAAGAGTCATGGATTAACTGTCTGAGTACATGAAAAATGTAATTCACGTAACACACATAGGTATTAGGTGTTCAAAACCCGCCAACATTAAATGAACATAAGTATCTAATTATCAAACTTAAAATATAGTAATATGTGATTATGGTTCAAAGACCCAAACATGGCATCTCACCAAAACATATGAAAATTAAACACTTAAACATAAGGAAACGATTGGATTTTATGGCTTAACTCGTAACTTAAGGATTTATCCTAAAACCAATTGAATATGACATGGAAATTCCAATACTCAAACACAATACGGTTCATTCAACTTGAAAATGCTTGTAACCATAACTTTTAATTGAATTAACAAGAGATTCATGGAATTAGTCAACTTAAAAATTTAAAACTCATAATTTAAAACACCAAAAAGGGTTCTTAGACTTCATGGGCTAAAGAAAGCAATGGATGAACATCACACATACCTCACTGGATGAATTCGAGAAGATTCTTGGGAATTTCTTCAGGTTTGAAGCTTGAATTCCTTGATCTCATGTGAAAGAGTTAGGGTTTGTTCTTGAGGGAAGGGATGCTTCTTTTGAGAGAATTTGTGATGACAAAAGCAAATAATTCTCTTTGGGAACCTAAATTTCGTCTTATGGATGAATTGGGTGAAGGGAAAATGACCCAAATTCCCTTAAATAATGAGCAACAAAATATGGACAAAAAGAGGAGTGGGCAATGCGGGCTCTGGAGCACCGGACTGGAGGGGAAAAATAGGCTTGGAGTGGTGCACCGGATGGGGCAATACCCGCTTTAGAGTGGTGCACTGGAGGGTGCAACGCAGGCTTATCCTGATGTTCCTACTATTTTGGTAATCCAAACATGCCACTATACTCGTCTAAAAATTACAAAACTCACCCGAGACACTTTGATCGACCCTAATCATGAATTAATTTAAAAATAAACGTTTTGAGGTTGGAATGGTCAAAAAAGAAACATCAAATTTTAGGGGCTTTGAAAATGACTAAGTCCTAACTCTTAGGCTAATTTCTAAGCTTTGGACCCCTTATACATGCATCTGAGACCTGAAATAAGCTAAGACTTTTACTGGGTATTACATAATCTCCCCCTTAGGAACATTCATCCTCGAATGAGACAGGTTTAGCTGAGAGTATTGAATTAACTGAGATCATATACTGAATATGCATGATGGGAAACATGATTACATAACTGAGTCTGAAACATGATACATGAACTGAACTACAGGCATGCAATGACATAAGATGGATTACATAGCTAAAACTGAGAGTGGAAAAGAGACAATCTAAGGAAAATAGCTACCCCAAGCTGATTTTGAGTTTGCAGAAAAAAGTTGAGGGTACTTGGTTTGAATATCTACTTCTAATTCCCGAGTGGCTCTCTAAACGGACTAATTTTGCCAAAGAACTTTGACCAAGAGAACTTCTTTGTTCCTTATTCTATGAATCTGATGATTAAGGATCTCAACTTGGAATTCTTCGTAAAAAAGGTTATCCTGAACATCCATACCATCTAATATGAAAACTACAATTCTTCTACGAGGAAATATGAAACACTAGATGCACAGGCAACTCTAGCTCATAAGTTACCTTCCTAAAATGACTCGAGATCTTATATGGGCCAACATAATGGGAACTAAGTTTCCCTTTCTTGCCAAATCTCTTTGCTCCCTTGATGGGTGATATTTTCGAATAAACTAAATCACCAACCTCAACCTCAAGATATCTTCTCCTCACATCTGTATAGGATTCTAATGGATTTGGGTTGTCTTCAGCCTCTCCCAAATCAACTAAACTTTCTCCATCCCATCAAACACTGCATCTGTCCCTATCAAAGAAGCTTTGGGTACCTTAAACCAACCAATAAGTAATCTACATCTCTTTCCATAAAAATCCTCAAATGGAGCCATTACTGGGGTGATAACTGTTGTTATAGGAAAACTCAATCAAAGGTAAGGGATCATCCCAACTAACTCTAAAGTGAATAACACATGCTCTCAACATGTCCTATAAGTTCTAAATGGTCCTCTCTTCATGACTATATAACTGAGGATGAAAAGTTGTACTAAGTTGAACCTAGGTACCAAGACCTTTCTGAAAAGCCTTCTAAAAGTGAGAGGTAAACTAAGTACCACTATCTTATATGATAGACAATAGAATACCATGCAACGTAACCAACTCCCTAAGATAAAGCCTGGCATAATCTTCAGCTTAGTAAGAAGTATGAACTGGTAAGAAATGAGCTAATTTGGTCATTCTATCTATATTCACCCATATCGAATCATGCCGATAACACATATGAGGTAATCCTATCACCAAGTCCATGTTCACCACTTCTCGTTTCTAAGTTGGGATACTGAACTTTTGTAATATGCTTTTAGGCCTTTGGTGTTCAACCTTAACCTACTGATAATTAGAACACTTAGCTACAAACTCTTTAATATCCCTATTCATACCACTCTATCAAAAGATTTCCCATAAGTCACGGTACATATTAACAGCTCCTGGGTGTATAGAGTAATGCACATCATATGTTTCTGCTAAGATCTGTTGCCTTAACTCACCAACACTCATAACTCATAACCTGCCCTGGCAACGCAACTCACTATCTCCTCCCTGGGAGAAAACCTTTACTTCCTGATCTCCAACAAACTCCTTTAATATCACCAAACTAGGATCTTTGTATTACTTTTCTTTTACTTCTGCAAACAGGGAAGATTCCAAACCATCTTGAACCCATACACTACCTTCTGATGAATTAACTAATCAGATAGCTAATCAAGCAAGCTGATGAATCTTGTGACTAACTTCTTCTTATCCTCCTCAACATGAGCAATACTACCCATAGACAATCTGTTAAGGTCATGTGCCACTACATTGGCTTGCTAAGGTGATACAACACACTCATATCATAATCTTTCAAAAACTCAAGCTACCTTCTCTAACAAAGATTCAGATCTTTTAGTGATAACACATACTTTAAGATTTTGTGATACATGAACACATCAACATGAACTCATAAAGATAATGTCTCCATATATTCAAAGAAAACACAATAGCTACAAACTCAAGATCATGGGTAGGATAATTCTTTTTGTGGGGCTTAAGCTGTTTGGAGGCATAGGATATGACCTTATGTATCTGCAATAACACATAACCAAGACCAACTATGAAAGCATCACAGTAAACTACAAACCCATCTGAACCATCTGGCAAAGTCAATACTGGGCTGAAATGAGTTGATTCTTCAACTCTTAAAAACTCTTCTCACATGAATCCAACAACTAAAATTTGACTTTCTTTTGAGTTAATCTAGACATGGGGGATGCAATAGAAGATAACCCTTCAGCAAACCGACTGTAATAGCCATCCAAACCAAAGAAACTCCTGATATTTAATAGAGAGATGGGTTTTGTCTAATTTATTACTATTTTTGTCTTTTGAAGGTTAACTCAAACGCCATCAATGGAGATAATATGTCCAAGTAAAGCTACTAATCTTAGCAAAAATTCGAACGTACCAAATTTGGCGAATAACTGATGAGCTCTAAAGGTCTATAATATAATTATCTGATGTTATGCATAATCATTCTCTCTTTGGGAATAGACAAGAATATAATCAATGAAGACTATGATGAACATGTCCAAGTACTGCTTGAACACTCTATTTTTTAAGTCCATAAAAGTTGCAGGGGCATTTGTTAGTCCAAAAGACATAACTATGAATTCGATGTGATCATACCAAGATCTGAAGGTTATCTTTCCAATGTCACATTCTCTGACTCTTAGCTGATAATAGCCAGATCTGTGGTCTATCTTAGAGAAATAACTGTCACCCTGAAGTTGGTCGAACAAGCGATCAATCCTGGGGAGTAGATACTTATTCTTGATTTTAACTTTGTTCAATTGATGGTAATCGATGCACATTCTAAGAGAACTATTTTTCTTACGCATAAAAAAAACTGTTGTGCCCCATGGGGAAACACTAGGCCTAATGAGACCCTTACCTCAGAGATCTTTCAACTGCTCTTTTAACTCTTTAAGCTCAGTTAGAGCCATTCTATAGGATGGAATACAGGTATGTAGGGTATCTGTAAAGAGATCTATTCCAAAGTCAATTTCTCTTTCGAGAGAAACTCTAGAAAGGTATTTAGGGGACATATCTGGAAATTCCCATACTACTGAAAATGACTCAAGACATGGAGTCTCAGAACTAGAGTCTTTGACTCTGACAAGATGGTATATGCACCCTTTAGATATCAGTTTTCTTGCCATAAGTTAAGAAATGATCTGACCCCTAAGCACAGAGGTACTACTCCTCTATTCAATGACTATTTCATTAGGATACTAAAACTAAATGACTCTATTTCTACAATCAACTGAGGCATAACATACCCTGATGATGCCTTCCATACTTTTTATAAAGTAGATTAATGCAAACATTGCTCATACTACCATAGGACTTAGAGCCTGGAGCTCTATCCCAACTATCTTTCATAAACTTAGGCACTACCACAATAGCTGGAGATGGGGCTGGGGATGAAGACTTTGATGGAACTAAAAATGGTTACCAAACTCTGACCTTGGCTGAGAAAAGTTAAAACTTTCTGTTCTGGCCCTTTTATTCTCTCTCTCATTTTCTTAAGATTTTTTTTCCTCTATCTACAAAGCATAACTATAAGTCTAGATAAGTTTATCTCCTTAATTAACATTGCATTCCTACACTCTTTGACCACATTATCAGATACACCAGATACAAATTTACTCATTCTAGACCTATTATCAGCTACCATTGAAGGAGCATACCTCGCTAACTTAGTGAACTTAAGTGAGTATTCCTTCACATTCATACTTCCCTGCTTCAAGTTAATGAACTCCGGAACCTTAGCCTCCCTCAATTCTAACGGGAAAAATCTATCTGAGAAAGATATACCAAATTCCTCCTACTTAACTAGCCTAGACTCAGCGTCTCTATCCTTCTGTCACTACTTAAACTAGGTATGAGCTACATCCAGCAACTGATATGTAGAAAACTATATGCTCTCACTCGAAATGAAACCCATAATATCAGTTACCTTCTAGATCATATCCACAAATTTCTGCAGATCATCTTTAGATTTTGATCCTGAAAACAAAGGAGGATTTATTCGGGTAAAGTCCTAAATTTTAGCTGTAGCTATATTTGCCACTAGATTAGCTGCGGAAACATCCTGCTGGTTGTTTAGAGTAGCTACTATATAATCTAAAGTAGTGAAAATAACTCTCAATTTAGCGTGAGAGACTTGCTCATTTAGCGGATCTTCCTGAACAAGCGGTTGTATGGACTGGTTCCCGTTCCTTCTTCCATTGTTTCTTTTAGAAAGCATTATTTGTAAATAGAATGAAGGATGAGTTAGAAAAATAGTTTAAATAAAGATCATGCTTAGTTTCATGACATGAATACTGGAAGAAGGGAAACTTTCCTAAAATGTCTCATGGCCTCTTGTCCATAAGTGTGGCATGCTTCAAACCCATGCACAAGACTCTACTTAACGCAGATTTCAAACTCCCTAGGACACTATAAAACTCTGGACTCTAATACCAAGTTTTTTCATGACTTGGGGCTCCCCATTATCGCAAAAATGGTGCTTACAATCAAAAGTGACCATAAGATAACCCATGAGCTGGTACCTGTTATGACCACTGAATAAAATATGAATAGAACACATGTGCGGAAGATAAACTGATAAGGTAATATATATCTAAATATTGAAAAATTAAATACTGAATATCTAAAACAACTAATAAAAACTAAAAGTAATTAATAACTGTCTAAATATTTAGAAGCCTCTAAACTGACCAAGGAGTTGATAGGATAGACTGCCAATTAACTCTGACTGACTAAATAGAATGAAATACCAAAATAACTGAAATATCCTCATGGATGAGGACTCACCACTATGACTGAAGGATTATGCTGAGCTATCTAACGATGATTAGGAAACTATTCATTCAAACCTATGATAGAAGACATCATAATGCAAAGAAAACTATGCAGATAGTACTTTGAATATACTGGTATATAAGATAAGGTTAGGCTAGTATACAAGGGGTTCTGTGCATATGAAATAAAGACAAACTAAATAGCATGAGATAACTGAATATGAATGCATGAAAACTATAACATCTGAGAATTTAAGAACCAGCATTAGCATATATCTTAAATAATCTATAAACTTAAAGACTATAATCTGATATTTGAATAACTGAGAATCTGTATGCTTTGGTCAGAAAAACCTGAACTGAAACTATATTGAATATTATACTGAGACTATGGGAGGAATCATCTAATATACATACCCTATTTTATGTTAATCGGGGTCCAACCTGAAACCCCAGTTTGAAAGGTGTCAGTATCATGCCACAGGTACTGACACTAGTTGTATGGATCCACTAAATGGTGTCCCAAAGGACTAATGAGTCACCCTCAACTGGCAAGTTCTCTAATAAGATATGTGTCACCTTCAACTAGCAGGTAAATACTTTGTCAACACTCAACTGGTAGTAGATATCTCTAATCTATGTTGTCTATGTAGTGTTAGAACTCAGGGATTGCTACTAAGGGTCACACCCTCTACTATTATATGATCCATAAGTTTTCTCGGTACTAAATCCTACTCCCATCTCAACAGACATGGATATTGGAATGGATTGAACTTGACTGAACATTATTATATGACAAATATTATGTACCATGATCATAAACATATAAGTATACTATTAAGGGTCATGGATTAACTGTCTGAGTACTTAAAAAGCTTAATTCATATAACACATATAGGTATTGGGAGTTCATAACCCACCAACACTGAATTAACATTAGTATGAGTTTATCAAACATGAAATACAATAATACATGATTATGGTTCAAAGACCCAAACATGGCATCTCATGAAAACATATGAAAATCATACACTTAAACATGAGTATATCTTAAACAAAAGAAAACAATAGGATTTTATGGCTAAACTCGTAACTTGAGGTTTTATCCTAAAACCTTGAACATGACATGAAAATTCCAATACTCAAACACAATATGGTTCATTCTACTTGAAAGTACTTGCAACCATAACTTGTAATTTAATTAACAAAAGATTGATGGAATTAGTTCAACTTAAATATTTAAAACTCCTAATTTAAAATACGAAAAAGGGTTTTTGGTCCCCATGGGTGAAAGGAACCCATGGATGAACATCACGCATACCTTACTAGATGAATTCATGAAGATTCTTGAAAATCTCTTGAGGTTTAAAGCTTGAATTCCTTAATTTCTTTTGAAAGAGTTAGAGTTTGTTCTTGTGGAAAAGAAGGCTTATTTTGAGAGAATTTTTTATTAAAATAGCAAATAACTCTCTTTGGAAACATAATTTTTGTGTTATGGATGAGTTGAAAGAAGGGGAAATAACCCAAATGACCTTAAATGGAGAGGAACAAAAGTTAGACAAAAAGAAGAGGGGTGACACCGGATTTGAAGTATCGTACTATAGAGGGCCACTCGGGCTTGGAGTGGTGCACTAAAGAGGGAGACACCTGCTTTAGTGTGGTGCAAAAGAGGGTACAGAGTAGGATTATCCCAATGCTGCTACTATTTTTGTTATTTAAACACGCCCCTACGTTCGTCTGAAAAATTCTAAAACTCACTCAAGAGACACTTTGATCAAGCTTGATCATGAATCAACTTAAAAATTGACATTCAAAGGTTGAGAAGGTAAAAAATAAGATCATCAAAGTTTAAGGGCCTTGCAAATAACTAAGTCCCAACACTTAGGCTAATTTCTAAGCTTTGGACCCCCTTATGCATGAAACTGAGAGCTAAAATAAGCAAAGACTTTTATGGGATATTACATTTTGGCAGAAGCAAATGGTGCACAATATTTTATTTAGCCAAGAGACACTAAGATGTACCCTGACTTATGAGAAATCTATTGGTGGAATGGTATGAAAAAGGATATTTCTAAATTTATAGCTAAGTGTTCAAACTGTTAGCAAGTTAAAGTGAAGCACTAGAGGTCTAATAATATATCACAGGAGTTCAGTATCCCCACTTAGAGGTGGGGAGTGGTGAACATGGATTTTTTGATGGGTTTTTCTCATACACATCATTAATATGATTCGATTTAGGTTATTCTAGATGGAATGACCAAATCATCTAACTTCATGCTAGTTAATACTTGGTACTCAACTAAGGATTATGCCAGACTTTATATCATAGAGTTGGTTAAGTTGCATTGATTTCTATTATCTATCATTTCAGATAAATGTACTCAGTTTACCTCTCACTTTTAGAAGGCTTTTCAGAAGGGTACCTAAGTTCATCTCAGTATAGCATTTCATCCTCAGATAGATGGTTAGGAAAAGAGTACTATTTAGTCCTTAACGGACATACTGAGAGCTTATATTATAGATTTTAAAGGTAGTTGGGATAACTTCTTACCCTTGTTAAGTTTGCCTGCAATAACAGATATCACACCAGTATCCAAATAGCTCTGTTTGAGGCTCTATATAGGAGGATATATAGATATCCTATTAGTTTGTTTGAGTTAGGTGAGGTTTCTTTGATAGGGCTAGATTCGGTATTCAATGCAATGGATAAAGTTTGGTCAATTAGGGAGAGGCTGAAGGCTTCCTAAATACAACAGAAATCTTATACAGATGTGAGGAGGAGAGATCTTGAGTTTGATATTGGTGACTTAGTCTATTTGAAAATCTCACCCATGAAGGGAATAAATATATTTAGCAATAAGAGAAAACTCAGTCCTCATTATATTGGTCTTTATAGAATCTTGAACTATTTTGGGAAGGTAGCTTATAAGCTAGAGTTACCTACAGATTTTGCGTTAGTCCATCCGGTGTTTCATGTTTATTTGTTAAAGAAATATATTAGCAATTCAGTTGTTTTTTAACCTTTAGAAAGTACAGGTATTCAGGATAGCCTTTCTTTTAAAGAAGTCCCAATTGAGATCCTAGACCATTAGATTCGAAGGCTAAAGAGCAAAGTAGTTCCCTTGGTTAAAGTTCTATTATGGAATCAGTCCGTTGATGGAGCTACTTAGAACTAGAAGCAGATATGCATACCAAGTCTCCCCATCTTTTCTCTACAAACTCTAAATCTGCATGAGGTAACAATTTTCCTTAGATTGACTCTTTTCCATTCTCATTTCCAGCTATATAACTATTTTTATGTCATTTTGTCCATATCAGCTCACATATTATGTTTTAGGATCTATTGAGTAATCTTGTTTCTAGTCATGCATGTTCAGTATGTGATCTCAGTTACCTTAGTTCAATACTGTTAGTGTAACCAGTCTTATTTAAGGATAAAAGTTCCCAAAGGGTAGATATTTTAATACCACATACTATTCTTAGCTTAGGTCAGCTTCTATTTGCATGCATAAGGGGGTTAAGGCCTGAAAATTTCACCAAGTTTTGGGGACTTAGTCATTTTTAAAGCTTCTAAACTTGGAGGATTTTAAACTTTTTATTCCCGACCCTGAGGTGTTTTTTTTAGTTAATTCATGTTCATGGGTGTAAAGAGTATTTCTCAAAGAAGTTATGGATTTTTTGATGGGGTTTGGGTCATGTTTTGATCACAAAACCAGACGATTATCACGATAAGCCCACAATATGGTGTTATTCCCGTAATCATACATATCGTATTAAGGTGAGGGAAATGAACTATTGAAATAAAATCATATTGTGGTAAACTTGTTCCATCCAGTTTCATAATGAAATGCCTAAGGGGCAATTGGGTCTTTTCCCCCTCAACCCAATCGTTCATAATATGACTTGGGCATCAGGGCATAGTTTTTCCCTTCTTCTCCAATTATCCTCCTAAAAAAAATTATCCCTTTCCCCAAGAACACAAATTCAATTCCTTTCTCTCCAAGAAACCAAGAATTCAAGTTCCCTAAGTTCAAAAACCTTCAAGAAAACATCAAGATTGGTGTTTCTCTCTCAAGTTAAAGGTTTAAGGTATGTTTAATGTTCATCAATGGGCCCCTTTCACCCATGGTATTCAAGAATCATTTTTTTTAAATCATGAGTTTGTACATGTTCAAGTTGAATTATCCCCATGAAGGTCATGTTGATTTCAATTATATGTTATGTTTATAAGTTTTTCAAGTGGAATGGGTCATTACATGTTTTGAATATTGAAATCTTCACGTTAAATCCATAATTCATGATTTTAGTCTTGTAATCATGTTTTCCTCGCATGCTTTACCCATTCATATGCTTAAGTTCATGAATCTAATGTGTTTGATGAAATGCCTAAGTTTGGTGTTTTGAACAATGATCTCCTACAATGGTTTTAGAGTTATTATATGGTGTTATTATTATTCCATTTAGTGCAGGTGGGTTATGAACACCCAATACCTATATGTTACACATATTTTCAGAATTTCAAGTAATTATTTCAGTTACATCATGAGTGTTACTAGTTATTCAATTATTATGATCATGATGAGCACTATTAGTTACATTAAAAAATTCAATTATGCTTAGTTTAGTTCAGTTGTAGTGTCAGTTCAGTTATGAGTAGGATTTAGCACTGCGAGATTACAAGGATAGTGGCTTCCCCGTCAGTTAGGCAGAGTCATTAGTAGCAATCCCTGTCTTCCAGAACTACATAGCCAGCGTAGGATATGAGGAGTAACCCATTAGTTTAGGCTTTAATTCTTCTCAAGGGTCACCCATCAGTTTTAGCTTGATACCCTTGCCCATTGGGACACCAAATAACTGGATCCACACAGCCAGTATTAGCACCCATAGTAAGATACTGACACCCTTCCGACAAGGGTTACAAGTTGGACCCCGATTAGCTTATATTAGGGCATGTCGGTTTGATGATACCTTGTATTGTATCAGTATAGTATTCAGTGCATTTTCAGTTCTGATTTACTTGACTAAGTGTACAGACTCTCAGACATTTATTTATATTTTTTAGTCTTTCAGATTACAGATTTATCTCAATAACATAACATATATACACTTTGTCTTACATTCTTAGATATTACAATTTTCATGCATTCATGGTTAGTTGTTTTATGCTGTTCAGACCATCCTTATCTCATGTGCATAGTTTTCCCATACATTTATGACTGTCCTCATGTTATATACCAATATATTCAAAGTATTGACCACATACTCTTCTTTACTCTATGATGTCTCATATCATAGGTTTAGATGCTCGGTTTCCCTACCACAGTTAGACAGCTCAGTATAATCAAGCAGTAGTAGTGGTGAGTCCTCATCCATTAAGGATATGTTATGATTATTTTGTTAACTCAGTACTTCTTATTTTCAGTCAGTCAAAGTTAGTTGGGGGCCTATCCTATTAGCTCCTCAGTCAGTTTAGAGGATTTTAGACATTGAGACAATCAATTAGATAGTTAGTCAATTTTATCAGATATTTCAGCCTCGTGATTCATTCATATTTTCAGTATTTAGACTTTATGGATTTATCAGTTATTTTTTGCATATGTCCATTATTAATATTTTATTTAGTGCTCTCAGTAGGTAGTAGCACATGGTTAGCTTGTAGTCACTTGTGACCATAAGCATTATTTTCACGATTATAGGGTAGCCTCAGGTCGTGACAAACTAATATATAAGAGATTTAAGGAGATATTAATAGTAGAGTGGCATGATGAGAGATGTATCAGGTTTTATAGCTCATTCCCTTTGTTTTCAAAAGGTAAAAGACAAAAATTAGAGGCCTGGTGGCCTGATTTAGAGATTACCTATTCTCGAATGGAAGAGGGAGCAAATAACCAAGGATTTTATTAGTCGGTTGCCTCGCACTTCCTATGGTCCTGATTGTATTTCGGACATTATAGATCAGTTGACCAAATAGGTTTATTTTCCACCTATAATATTTTTTTTAGTGGTGAGAGGTTTTTCTGTATCTATGCTCATAAGACAGTTCGCCTGTGTAGAGTACTCATATATATTATTTCAAATAGAGGTTGGATGTTTATCATTAGCTTTTGGAGGAATTTTTAGGAGGATTTGGGTACTCAAGTAAACCTCATCACCATTTTTACCCTCAAACCAATGGGCTACCAAAGTGGACTACTCAGGTTATTGAGGATATTCTCCGCACATGTGTTATAGACTTTGGAGGCTAGTGGGAGAAACACTTAGCCTTAATAGGGTTTGCCTATAATAATAGCTATCATTCTAGTATTCAGATGGCACCATTTGAGGCATTATGGTTGGAGTTGTGGATCATTAATAGGTTGTTTTGCATCCTACAAGATTAGGCCTCATTGAATGGACTTAGTTCATGAGTCATTAGATAAGGTTTGAATAATTTGGGATAGGTTGAGAGTATCTCAGAGTAGAAAAAAAGTTATATTGATCATAGACTTCTTTCCTTGTTGTTTGGAGTTAGTGACTAGATTTCCTGTGAGTATTGCCTATGAAGGGCGTGATGAGGTTTAGTAGGATAGGCAAGCTTAACCCTAGGTATATTGTGTTATTTTAAGATACTTCAGACAGTTGGAGAGGTAGATTATAAGTTGGCCTTGCCCCTAAACTTTGCAGATGTTCACCTAGTTTTCCATGCCTCTATATTGAAATGTTATATCCCAAATAAGTCTCACATGCTCTAGTGTGACTCGGTACTTTTGGATGAGAGGTAAAATATTTCACCCAAGCGCACACACAAGTTATGTGGTTAACCATGTAGTAGTAACTCTTACGAGTCGAATATCGATCCATAAAGACTTGGTGATTAGTAAACTATCCAACTCTAGTGTTACTAATGAGATTAAATAAGTCTGAGTTTGTAAAAATAGTATGAGCTATGTAATTATATCTAATTAACAAAAATTAACAATGATGTGAAGCTTTGATTGTAAACAATATGTGAAGAGTTCCAAGATTGAGGCATTTGACTTCACTTTCATGCATAACTATGGTTCTAGCTTGTGTTGGTGTTTATTATGATTATTGATTTATGGGGTGATATTATAACTTAGGAATGGTCATCCTCTAAGTCATCTACACAAATTAATCTCACAACTACATTATTGAGTGGGAAAGTGAGTCTATAATTTGGATGCATTAAGATATCTCCCATTTCATAACAAAGTGAGTTATTTAGGTAAATCTCTATTCTAAACACAAATTATCCTCTAATTATTAGTGTATCCACACTCCTTAAATTCTTTGTTCCATCCCTCCACTCATATGATCAATTCATTTTGGGACTTATATTTATCCTAAAGGTCACAATGCTTTATAGTAGTAAAACAAGAATACAAGAACAATCACATACTTGATAAACATATAAACCAACTATAAAACCATGATTACACATTCATGTTCGTATCCTAAACCCTAGAATGAAGGTGTTTAGAAGCCCAAAGTTTAACAAAGAATCACAATAATTAATTCATAAGTAAAAACTACAAGAGAAATAAAGTAAAGATGAAAAACCCTATTTGGATCCTCCTTCGGATGTTTTATCTCTCCCAAGTCATTCCAAAGTGTTTAGAATAGAAGCTAAGTATTCTATTTATAGTGTACAATAAGTTTTGACTGAAACTCGAAACGGTATGGCATATTTTTATTGTGTGGCGTACTAGGCGTGCCATGCTCTAATCACATATACACGCTATTTTGTGCCATTGAAAATTTTGTCAATCTCTACGCCACATCATTATTGTGGGCTCAGTGGGCATGGCACACTTTTCGGTCTCAAATTATAACTTTCCTCTATGGTGTAGTCTCTTCACTTTGCTTTGTGCCCCATGCATTTTTTATTCCTTTCCAACTCTTTTTATGCTTATTTGCTTTTCGATATTGCTCCTAAAACCTTCAATCATCCACAAGAGTGGTATTGACATCATATCAAGCTCATTCCTTGCAAAAATCTAGACCTGAAACATTAATCATATCCATTAGTAAATGCACACACATTAAACTCAATCAAGTGACTATATACACAATATCGCTCATAAAATAGACACAAGTTTAGAAAATAACTAACACTTGGATGTATAAATATGCCCAATATCATTGACCTTCATGGAGGATCCAATTCCCATATTAGATAGGGATGTTAGATAGTTGCGCTCTAGAGAGATTTTGGTAGTTAAGGTTCTATGAAGGCAACGTCCATTCATATATGCCATCTAGGAGATCACGAGTGATATGTGGGTTTAGTACCCTCACCTGTTCGAGTCTTCAGGTAAACCTTGATCCTTTACTTTTGCGGATGAAAGTCCTTTTAGTAGTGGATATTGGAATGAACTTCTAGGTTATCGTTAACAATTACGTACTATTTCACAATTTAAAGCTTTTCCATAGTTTCTCCAAGTTATTAATTACTTTTTGGAGCTAAAAATTTAGTTATCAGACAATTCATTTGATTTTTAGAGCCAATTTCTTATTTTGAACTTTTCATTGTTGAGAATTAGGTATCGGGTGTAAACTTAAAGTTAACACCCTTGTATGTCAATTCTAATAGTTCTATTAAATCCATAACAATGATTTAGTCTAGGAGGATGTAACACCCCGTATTTCCCAAGCATAATCTAAGTCCCAGTGCATGAGTATTCGTATATAAAATTTCTGAAATGCTCATTATTTTTCAATTTTTGAAACTCTTATTATTTTTTAGTTTAGAGCCTGCCATGGCATAGGAAATTAATTAGCTTTTCAACAATATAAAATTCACCCAAATTCGATAATCAGTTAAGAAGCTATGGAGATTTTAAGTTTTAGTCGTTAAACACCGTCGTTTTAACCCTCAGCGCGTCGCGTAGGCAGCCTAAATAACAATTGTCAATTTCTGGTGTGACTCTGTCATCATGGCACATTGCAGAACAGGCCAAATTCCCATTTATTAATTTCCAGTCATTTTCTGCAATGTTAGTGCATCGCGGAGATGGCCAAAATTGCATCCAAAGCTTTACTACGATGGCACCACATCACGATGTTTGTCCAGTTGCCAGTTGTCCATTTTCCAGTGGCTTGGCATGAAAGTGGTGTATTGCGCCAAGGCTGAAAATCGGAATTTTTAGTTTTCAACTTTCATTTTTAAACTATTCCAAGGGTAATTGGATCTTTTTCCATGACCCTAATTAACCTAAAACATGAAATTTAGCCTCAATCGACCTAAATAGTCTTTCATTATTCAACTCTTCTTCAAAATTGAAGATCCCCTTTTCAAAAATAAGAACCCTAGCTCTCAAATTCAAGGCAATTTCTCAAGAACTCTCCATCAATCCTTCCAAAATTCATTATCCCAGGTATGTTAGATGTTCATCCATGGATTCCTTTTATCCATGGAGCTCAAGCAACCTTTTTAATTATAAAGTTATGATCTTTTTAAGTAATTTAATTTTAAATCATGATTTCATCCATTAATCTCCATGAATTTTGATTTATACCATGTTTTAATAAAATTATTATTGTTATTCGATTCATCATGTTTTAGTGTTATCATTTGTTGAATTAAAATATGACTTAGTATTTTTCATGATAATTTCATGTCAATTATGTCGGTCCTTTAGTAATTCTATGATTATTTTAAACCATGAACTATAAGTGTTTGATAAAATGCCTACAAAAGCAATTAATTTAATAAGAGTCTTCATTCTATGTCCTTCAATGTTTTAGTGTCATGCTGCTACTATTATTTTGAGTCATAGGGGTATTGAATGCCCGAAACCATAGTTGTTTACTTAATGTTGTCTCAGCATCTTTAGAGTAACTTTAGATTATATCATGAGCATTATCAGAACAGTCAGTTAAATTCAGAATAGTCTAGCATTTCAGTGACATTCTGTTGGGAGTAGGATTTAGCAGCGAGCGAGTGTAAGGATGACAGCTTACCCATCAGATAGTCAAAGTCGTTAGTAGCATTCCCTATTCTTTAAAACTACATAGCTAGCATAGGATATGAGTAGTCACCCATCAGATTAAGCTTGACTATCTCTCAGGGGTCACCCGTCAGTTCAGGCTTGACACCCTTAGTCCTTTGATCATGATATCAGTTTAGTGGAATAACACAGCCAGCGTTAGTACCCATGGTACGGTATTAACACTCTTCTTACTAGGGTTATAGGTTTGACCCCGATTAGCTCAAATTGGGGAATGTTGGTTAGATGATACCTCCTACAGTCTCAGATATAGGATCAGTTACAGTTCCAATTCAATTCTTCAGTCTTAGTATTGCTTGACCAAACTGTATAGATTTTAGTTAATTTTAGTTTTTTAGTTTGTAAATTTCATCCATTTCAAGTCATATGCTTGGTCATGTATCCTCAGTGTCTACAGATTTTCATATATTTTTAGAATTTTACAAACTTTCATGCATGTTCAGTATCAATAGATTTCATGTTCTCTATTTAATATCCCATGCTTTACATATATATTTAGATAGATCATTACTCTTATTCATGAAACCTTGCATGTTAACCTACCTCATTTAGCATACCAGTACATTCAAAGTATTGATTGCATACCTTTCTTTTGCACTATGATGTCTCATATCATAGGTGCTGATGCTCAGTTCCCAGATCACACTTAGTTCCTCAAATTCTTAGCAATACAGTAGCTATGGTGATCTCATAACCCGAGGAAAGGCTATCTTATTTCATATCTTTATTTTAGTAGTCAGTAGAGTTAGTCTAGGGCTTGTCCCATCAACTCTCAGTCAGCTAGTCTTAAAGGTTTTTTGGATAACACAGTCAGTTAGTTGTTTAGTTTATTAGTACTTCATTAGATTCAGACAGTCATTTTCCTAGATTTATATTTCAGTTTGAATTTAGATATTTAAAACCTTATGGGACTTCAGTTATTATTCCACATTCATTATTACATTATTCAGTGCTCACAGCAGGTACCAGCTCATGGGTTAGATTGTGGTCTTTCTGGACATTAAGCACCACGTAACAACTAAGGGGGTAGTCTCGGGTCATTATAAACTTGGTATCAGAGCCTAAGGTTTTAAAGTGTCCAAAGAAGTCTGAAAGTTATGCCGAGTAGAGTCTTGTGCATGGGTGTGTTGCACGCCACACTTATGGATGAGAGGCTACAAGTAATTTTGGAAAAAATTTCCCTTCTTTCAGTATTTATGTCGTGCGAGTGAGCATGAGCTCAAGTTACACTCTCTGTCTAATCTGTTTCCTCCTTCTATTTACAATTATACCTCCCAAGAAGAATGGAAGAAGAATAGGAACTAAGCTAGTCCCTCAACCCATTAAGGCAGATCCTCTGGACAAGCATGTCAGTCATACAAAATTCAGGGATGCATTCACTACTCTAGCAAAGTCTGTAGAGGCACAGATTGAACGGCCAACTATTGTTCTAGCCAACCCAGAAGCCAATACTGATGCAACCAGAATTTGAGATTTCACTCGAATGAATCCTCTTTCTTTAATGGGATCTAAGTCTGAAGAGGATCCATAAAAATTCTTAGATATTGTTCAGAAGGTCACGAATGCTATGGGGTTGACGTCTAGTCAGAGTGCCTAGTTGGATGCATATTAATTATAGGATGTAGCCTATACTTGGTTTAAGTAGTGGAAAGTTGATAGAGGTGTTGATGCAGGGCCTATAAAATGGAAAGAGTTATCCACAATTTTCATCGATAGATTTTTTCCATTAGAGTTGAGGGAGAGCATAGTGTTAGAATTTATAAATTAGCATGAGAGTGAGGGAGTATTCTCTTAAGTTCACTCATTTATCTAGATATGCTCCTCATGTGGTGGTTGGCAGTAGGTCCAAGGTGAGTAAGTTTATGTCTGGCGTGTCTGATAGTATGGTCAAGGAGTATAGGACCGCAATGTTAATTAATAAAATAGACTTGTCTAGAATGATGGTCCATTCTCCATAAATAGAAGATCAAAAAATTAAGAGGAGAGAGAAGAAACAAGAGAGCTAGGATGGGTAGTTTTAATTTTAATTAGCCAAAGTTAGAAGTTGGTAACTGTTCTCTGATTCATTAGAGCTCTTCAGCCCTAGTACCTTCTTCGGCCAGTTCCCCAGTACCCAAATTCAAAAATGACAAGAGGGATAGGGCACCAGGCTCTAAGTCCCAGGTCAGTGTTAGTAGGACTCATACTAATGCTTTATGTCAGAAGTGTGACAGACACGATCAAGGTGAGTGTAGAGCGGGTAGTGATGTGTACTTTGGGTGTGGCAATCCAGGCCATCAGATTCGGGAGTGTCGGGTAGTTTCTCAGAAAGGTAGGGGTGCACGCTAATAGGGCCAGTCCCATCAGTCGTCAGTTCCATTAGGCCGCCAAACTCAGCAGGGTGCCACTTCCAGTGCTACCAGTGTTCAGCGTCTGAACAGATTATGTACTCTTCAGTCCCGCCAAGATCAGGAAAATTCTCCTTATATAGTTACTGGTATGTTACAGGTCTTTCACTTATTTGTTTATGCTTTACTAGACCTTAGAGATTCTCTTTCTTATGTAACTCCATATATAGCCATCAATTTCAGAGTTAGTCCTAAAACTCTAGCAGAGCCCTTTTCAGTGTCTACCCCAGTAGGTTTTTCTATTGTATCCAGGTAGGTATACAGGAACAGCCAAGTCATAATATCTCAAAAAGTTACCTCAATTAATCTCGTGGAGTTAGAGATGACAGATTTTGGTATAATTCTCGACATGGATTGGCTCTAGACATTCTATGCCTCAGTTGATTGTAGAAACAGAATAGTTCATTTTTGGTTTCCAAATGAATCAGTCCTTGAATAGAGGGATAATACTACAACTCTTAGGGGTTAGTTGATTTTGTACCTTAGAGATAGAAAGATGATATCGAAGGGGTGTATTTACCATCTCGTTCGAGTCAAAGAATCTAACTCAGAAACTCCTACTCTTGAGCCAATCCCCGTAGTAAAAGAATTCTTAGATTTGTTTCCTAAAGATCTTCCCAAAGTTTCTCCCAAAAGATAAATCGACTTTAGAATAAACCTTCTCTTAGATACTCAGCCTATATCTATTTCTCCATATAGAATGGATCAAACTAAACTCAAAGAATGAAACGAACAGTTAAAGGATCTCTTAGAGAGGGGATTCATCAGACCCAGTGTCTCCCCATGGGGCGCACCTATTCCATTCGTGAATAAGAAAGATGGTTCTCTCAGAATATACATAGACTATCGTCAGTTGAACAAGGTCACAGTCAAGAATAAATACCCATTTCCTAGAATTGATGAATTGTTCAATCAATATCAGGGTGCCAGTTACTTTTCCAAGATAGTCCTCAGATCAGGCTATCATCAGCATAGAGTCAGAGAATGTGATATTCTAAAAATAGCTTTCTAAACTCGGTATGCTCACTTCAAATTTTTAGTCATGTCCTTTGGTCTTACAAATGCCCCAACAGCTTTCATGGACTTGAAAAACCTAGTTTTCAAGCAGTACTTAGACATGTTCGTCATAGTCTTCATTGATGACATCCTTGTTTACTCCCATAGTGAAAATGAGCATACAGACCACCTCAGAGTAGTGCTTCAGACTCTTAGAGCTCATCAATTATTCCCTAAATTTAGTAAGTGTGAATTCTGGCTAAGATCAGTAGCTTTCTTTATCCATATTATTTTTGGTGATGACATTAGAGCTAATCCTCAAAAGACCAAAGTGGTGAAAAACTTCCCTAGACCCATCTGTCCATTAGATATCAGGAGTTTCTTGGGTTTATCTGGTTATTATCGTTGGTTTATTGAAGGGTTTTCTTCTATTGCATACTCCATGTCCAGATTGACTCAGAAGAAAGTTAAGTTTCAGTAATCTAATTCAAGTGAGAAGAGTTTTTAGGAGTAGAAGACTTGACTTACCTCAGTCCAGTTCTTGCTCTACCAGATGGTTTTGTTATGTACTGTGATGTATCCAGAGTAGGTTTGGGTTGTGTCCTCATAGAGAGAGGTAAGGTCATAGCCTACGCCTCCAGACAGCTTAAGCCGTATGAGAAATATTATCCAACTTATCATCTTGAGCTAGCAGTAGTAGTAATCGCCTTAAATTTTTGGAGGCATTACTTGTATGGGGTGTATGTAGATGTGTTCACAGATCATAAAAGCCTTCAGTATGTGTTCTCTCAAAAAGCTTTGAATTTTCATCAGAGAAGATGGTTAGAGTTATTGAAGGATTATGACATGAGCGTTCTGTATCATCCAGGCAAGGGCAATATAATGGCTGATGCTCTCAATAGAATGACTATGGGTAGTGTTGCTTATGTTGAGGATGGTAAGAAGGAGTTAACTCAAAAATTTTATCAGCTTTCCCGACTAGGTGTCCGTTTACTCGATTCAGCAGAAGGTAGTGTATGGGTGTAGAGTAACTAGAGTCATCCCTAGTTTCTGAGGTGAAAGAAAAGCAAGATAGAAATCCCAATTTAGTTAAGTTGAAAGATTCAGTCAGAGATCAGAAAGTGGAGGTTTTTTTACTAGGGGGAGATGGTGTTTTGCGTTGTCAGGGTAGATTATGTGTGCCTGGTGTAGATGAGTTAACGAAATGAATTCTTGAAGAAGTGCATGGTGCACATTACTCTATTCATCCATGGGTCACTAAGTTGTACCATGATTTGTGGGAGATCTATGGGTGGAGTGGGATGAAGAGAGATATTGCAGTGTTTGTAGCTAAGTGCTCTACATGCCAGCAAATTAAGATTGAGCACCAAAATCCTAGTGGCTTCATGCAGGAGTTTAGTATTCCCATGTAGAAATAATAGGAAGTAAAGATGGACTTTGTGATAGGTTTGCCTTGTTCCCATCGTTGGCATGACTCTATTTGTGTTATCATAGATAGGATAACCTAATCAGCTTATTTCTTGCCAGTCCATACCTCTTACTCAGTCGAGGACTATGCCAATCTCTATCTCAGAGAGTTGGTTAGATTGATATGTATTTCCTTATCTATCATCTAAAATAGAGGTACTCAGTTTACCTCTCACTTCTGGAAAGCATTCCAAAAGGGTCTTGGTACCTAGGTCCACCTTAGTACAACCTTCCACCAATAGACAGACGGTAAAGAAGAAAGGACCATTCACACTCTTGAGGATATTATGAGAGCATCCATTGTTGATTTTAAAAGTAATTGGTATGACCATTTTTCTTTAATTGAATTCGCATACGATAATATCTATCATTCCGGTATCCGTATGGATCTGTTTGAGGATCTCTATGGTAGGAGATATAGATCTCCAATTGGTTGGTTTGAAGTAGGTAAGGCTGTAGTAGTAGGTCGTGATGTAGTTTTTGATACTTTGGAAAAGTTTCAGTTGATCAGAGAAAGACTTAAGGCTGCTCAAAGTTGACAGAAATCATATGCGGATATGAGAAGAAAGGATCTCGAGTTTGAGGTCGGTGATCTTGTATTCTTAAATATCTTTCCCATGAAGGGAGTGAAGAGATTCAGCAAGAAATGGAAACTTAGTCTCTGATATGTCTATCCCTTCAGAATTCTCAGTTTTTTTGGAAAGGTAGCTTACGAGTTAGAGTTACCTTTAAATTTAGCCTCAGTACACCCGGTGTTCCATGTATCATTATTGAAAAAGTGTATTGGTGATCCAGCTGTAGTTGTTCCCTTAGAGAGTATAGATATTCAGAACAGTCTTTCCTTTGAGGAAGTTCCAATCGAAATTCTTGATCATCAAGTTCGTAGACTAAGGAACAAAAAAGTTCCACTAGTCAAAGTTTTTTGGCGGAATCAAACCGTTAAGGGAGCCACTTGGGAAGCAGAAGAAGATATATGGACCAAGTACCCTCATCTTTTCTCCGTAAATCCAAATAAAGTATAAGGTACCAAATTTTTTAAAGATTTTTCTCTATCATGCTCAGTTTTAGTTGCATATCATGTTCATGTCAATCGTACATTCATGAATCAGTTCATTCATGCATCATACATGAATATTTAGTTTGTAAGCTCAGTCTAGCAGTTCCCTCAGCCAAAACAGTTTCATTCGTGGACGAATGATCCCAAGGGGGAGATATTGTAACACCCTATATTTTTCTAGAATAATCTAAGTCTCAGTGTATGAGTATTCGTATATAAAATTTATGAAATGCTCATTATTGTTTTTTTAGAGACTGCCATTACATAGGAAATTCAATTAGCTTTTCAACGAGATAAAATTTGCCCAAATCTGATAATCGGGTAAGAAGTTATAGTGATTTTAAGTTTCAGTCATTAAATACCATCATTTTAACCCTCAACGCATCGCGTAGGTAGCCCAAATGAAAATTGTCAATTTCCAGTGTGACTCTGTGATCATGGCACATCACGAAATATGCCAAATTCTCATTCATCAATTTCCAGTGGGTTTTTGTGATGCACCAGCATCGCAGAGGTGGCAAAAATGGCATCCAAAGCTTTACCAGTGGGTTTTCAATTTTCAAGTTCCATTTTTAAATAGTCTAAGGGTAATTAGGTCTTCTTTCACGGCCCGAATTAACTTGTAACTTGAAATTTAGCGTCAATCAACCTAAATATTCATTATTCAACTCTTCTTCAAAATTGAAGATCCCCTTTTCAAAAACAAGAATCCTAGCTCTCAAATTCAAGGAATTTCGCAAGAACTCTCCATCAATCCTCCCAAAATTCATTATCTCATGTATGCTAGATGTTAATTCATGGATTTCTTTCATCCATGGAGCTCAAGTAACCTTTTTAATTATAAAGCTATGATATTTTTAAGTAATTTGATTTTAAATCATGATTTCATCCATTAATCTCCATGAACTTTGATTGAATACCATGTTTTAATGAAGTTATTGTTATTATTCATTTCCTCATATTTTAGTGTTATCATTTGTTGAATTAATCATGACTTAGTGTTTTCCATGATAATTTTATGTTAATTATGCCAGTCCATTAGTAATTCTATGATTATTTAAACCATGAACTATAAGTGTTTGATAAAATTCCTACAAGAGCAATTGATTTAATAAGAGTCTTCATGCTATGTCCCTCAATGTTTTAGTGTCCTGTTGCTACTATTGTTTTGAGTCCTAGGGGTATTGAATACTTGAAACCATAGTTGTTTACTTAATGTTGCTTCAGTATCTTCAGAATAACTTCAGATTATATCATGAGCATTATCAGAACAGTTAGTTAAACTCAAAAAAGTCTAGCATTTCAGTGTCATTCAGTTGGGAGTAGGATTTAGCAACGAGCAAGTGTAGGGATGGCGACTTCTCCATCAGATAGGCAGAGTCGTTTGTAGCAGTCCCTATACTTCAGAACTATGTAGCCAAAGTAAGATATGAGTAGTCACACTTCAGATTAGGCTTGACGATCTCGCAGGGGTCACGCATCAGTTCAGGCTTCACACCCTTAGTCCTTTGAACATGATATCAGTTTAGTGGATCTACACAGCCAGTGTTAGTACCCGTGGCATGGTATTAACACTCTTCTAACTGGGGTTACATTTTTGACCCTGATTCGCTCAAATTGGGGAATATTGATTAGATGATACCTTCCACGGTCTTAGATATAGTCTCTATTATAATTCCAGTTCAGTTCTTCAGTCTTAGTATTGCTTGACCAAAGCGTACAGATTTTAGTTAATTTTAGTTTTTCAGTTTGTAGATTTCATCTAGTTCATGTCATACTCTTGGTCATGTATCCTCAATGTCTACAGATTTTTATGTCTTTTCAGTATTTTGCAAACTTTCATGCATGTTTAGTATCTACAGATTTCATGTTCTCTATTCAGTATCCCATGCTTTACATGTATATTCAGATAGATCATTACTCTTATTCATGAAACCTTATATGTTAGCCTACCTCATTTAGTATACCAGTACATTAAAAGTACTGATCGCATACCTTTCTTTTGTGCTATGATGTCTCATATCATAGGTGTTGATTCTCAGTTCCCGGATCGAACTTAGTCCCTCAAATTCTTAGCAGTACAGTAGCAATGGTGAGTCCTTATCACCTGAGGATAGGCTATCTTATTTTAAGTTTTTATTTCAGTAGTTAGTAGAGTTAGTTGGGGGCTTGTCTCATCAACTCTCAGTCAGTCAGTCTTAGAGTTTTATTAGACATTACAGTCAGTTAGTTTTTTAGTTTATCAGTACTTTATCAGATTCGGACAGTCATTTTCCTAGATTTATATTTCATTTTGAATTTAGATATTTAAAACCTTATGGCACTTCAATTATTCTTTCGCACTCATGATTACATTATTCAGTGCTCACAGCAGGTACCAACTCATGGGTTAGCTTGTGGTCTCTCGGGACTGTAAGCACCGTGTAACGACTATGGGGTAGTCTCGGGTAATTACAGAGGAACTTAGGTTTGGGTTCCGAGTCTTGTAAACTTATTTTGGACTGTTGAGTGGATTTTGGTAAAAATGAACATTAGTTGTGGGACCCATATTTAATTGAAACAATCCTAAATAAAAATTTCAATGGAATCGTTGAGTCTAGAATGTAAAATTTGGTATACTAGCATAGTTTATTTGTGCTTATGGATTTTGAATAAATCTTGAGGATCTGATCGAAGACTTGGCAAATGACAAGTTTTATAGTGCAAACTTTAGCTGGTGCAGGCTAAAAATAGCCTTTGCTTTCACGAGGCCCTTGGCCGCATTTGCGAAGTCCTTGGTGAATGACTATCTTAATCACGATGACTTTTGATGCATTTGTAAAGGCCAAGCTCATTGACTATTGCGATCATGAACTAGTCTCGGCATTCACAAAAGCTAATTAAAGCTGAGAGTTGCATATGCAGCGGGTCCTTGCGATCGTGATGAAGGGAGCCCTAGATGTATTTATTGTTGTCAAACATAATTATCTTTCATTTTTATAAGTTTTAACTTACAATAAATGCCCTTGAGAGCTAAGAGAATGAGTGGATGATATGTGGGTGTTCAAGGTGAGTGCACAGTTATGGGGACATTTTGTCATCAAGAATTATCGCAAGTTTATTTTAATTTCTTAGTTAATTCTCCACTTTAATCTCAAAATTTCTAATGCCTTGCGGACTTATTTGAGGGTGTAATTGTGTTCTGATTTTACCTATTTTTGAGGATAAATTATACTTTAACCTAAAGGCATGTTTTGACGATTTTAAAGTTGTGATTCCGCGAGAAGATTCCATATGGAATTTAATTTGATTTTTAAGCGAAAAAATTCAATGCAATATAGGCATCATTATTCTCATATTAATGTGTAGATCATTATTTTGATTTGATGGCATCATGTGGATGCTTCTTGGAAGGAAAAATCTCTAATTTAGTTGACTTTCTTGAGCATTCATCAGCATCCAGGCAGGCAAGGCTTACTTTTCTAATATATTAAGCTTCCTTATGATATTAGTATGGCATTATGCTGGATTGAGTGGGAAATTATGGCTTGATTGCATGTTTAGATAAAATTTAGAATATTAAGCTAGTTAAGGGGTCGTTTTAGGTAGAACTAACGCATTTCCCCTTCCCTTTAGTGAAATTATTGCTTTAGGACTTATTTAGAATTATTTAACACCTAATAGTAGAAATTGGAAGTCTTAGTCTTGTTTTTGAGTAGAAATCCCCTTAGTATAAAATTTTGGGGTTAGTAGCAGGATTTGTTGGCCCTTTTTTAGGAGAAATATCCTAATTATCTCTTGTAGTTCTAGGAAGCCTTTTTTTGTCATTATACATATATTCTTGGATCCTAAGATGATTTAGGAATCATTTCAATTCTTGACTAGACTTGGTAACCTGCATTTACTTTATATACCTATTTGAATATGCCAATTACTATTCCTTTATGATATTTGAAGACGGATTCGATTTCGACACCTACTATTAATTTATGATATTTAGAGACTGATTCTATTCCAACAATTCCTATTTATTTATGATATTTAAAGAACGATTTGATTTTGACATTTACTATTCACATATGATATTAGAGTTCGATTCTACTCCGTTATTTATGGTCCACTTATGAGGGTTAAGGATTTAATTGATTCCAGCATTTATGGTACAAAAGGATTCAAAAATATGCTTCAATGGTCGGTGACTTTATAATTAAAATTTTTAGTACATTTGTTTTGATTGCATCCATCGGAATTATGAGGGCTCAATTGTGTTATTTCCTTTTGTTTATGCCTTCTGGGCTTATGAGGGCTCAGTTTGGCTTTAGTTAGCTTGTATTCTTTTTGATAGTATCTACCATCTTATTCCTTATTTTTCATATAGATCATAATTTTAGGTTTGCCCCTTTTATCCCTAACTTTAGTTTACATTCTTGCATCTTATAATTATTTTATTATTATTTAGTTCAGTCAATCAATGATGTCTACTGAGTATCTGTTATTTTGGTACTCATACTACAGTTCTGCATTTTATTTATACTGATTCAAGTATTAGATTTCATCACTGACATACTATCCAGTACATACTCATAGTTCGGAGATAGGGTGAGCTTTCAAAACCAAAGTTGATTTATTATCTTACCGCTATTTTGGATAGTCATTACATTCGAGACTATCAATATACTAATACTATTAGTACTCTTATTTTTTTGATTAGTAGCTTTTGTACAAACCTTACAGGGTCATGGGATACTCTTTTGTTGTTTTCTCTCTTTTATCTATATGTATGATATCATACTTATGTTTTATCAACTGCAATATATTTGTATTCTTAAATTCGGTATTCATTATTCTTTCTACCAACTAGCCCATTACTTGTCGCTTCAGGCTATGGATTGGCTTACCTACTTGCTAAGGTTTGGCTTAGCTACTTGTAAATTAAAGTACATGTCATCATGACCAAAGAAACTAGGTCATGAAAAATGTAATTCTAATGAAAAATCCAAATCTTCTTTCTTGGACTCATTAGATTGACAATTGAAATGTTTTGCCCATCAGTTGGGCGCTGGTCCATGTTGTCAATAATGTTAATACCTAATATTATAATTCTCATTAGTTGTCTCAACAATCCTCTCGGTCATTTAAGAAAGATAGTTGCAGTAATTCAACCAATTTTATTGTTTGTGTACAAATATCAAATCAGCAATAACAAAGAATCTATCACTTAAGCTACACTTGTAATTCCAGTTGGGCTTCATGAACTTTTCCTTTTACTTTCGAAAACAAAATAACTAAATCATTTGAGAACTCGGGGAGCAGTTTGAGAATCCTTTGGCCTGGCTATTAAATCTCCGTGACACTCATCCGGTATTTAATTTCTAATCAAATTAAGTTACGGATTAGGGAACAAATAAGCAATATTTCATAAGATTTCATAGAGATGCATGAGTTCATGACTTGAAAGTACCTACCGGTGTGCTTCACAAAAACCAAAATATGTAATGTAATGACTATCACTATCATCTTTCAGAAAAGAAAATGCATCATTAACAAAGTTGATACTGATAATGAAGCAAAAGTTAGACACAATACCCTCCAAATAATAAATGATTAGTACATGAAATAGAAAATTTTATTCATGTACTAAGAGGAACAAACCCAAGCATGTCATACAAAAGTTCCTGATCAAAATAATGTGGACCAAGGACCTGTAACTAATCTTACTTCTTGCACTCTTGGCTAAATACAAAATTTAGAGAAAGTCACTAGATTTTTGAAAAATCTCTAGATTTGAAGCCTTAATGACAATATTTCACATAAAACATGTTGAAAATATGTATTAGAAATAAAGTAGTTAACTATTAGCATTTTAAAATTATTAGGGTTTTAAGTGGCTTATACTTAGGAATTAGTTATCTCTTGGTTTGTTGTTTATATGTAAGTTTAGTTTCTTATTTTTATATTTTCTACATAGAAATTTAGATATAAATGTCTTTGAGTTATTAATAAAATAATTTTCTTTGACAATACAATTGCAATATTTTTCCTCCCCAAGTCTTTCTATGTTATTTCTTTAATTTTAGAGCTAACAACCAACAATTTGTATCAAGAGCCATTTTCTTGGGGGACCTGTCAGAGATTAATTCTAAAAATAACTTTTCTCAATTAGCTCCCCCTGTCTTTGATGGTGAGAATTACCAACTTTTGGTTGTAAGAATGGAGACTTATCTTGATGCTTTAGATCTTTGGGTTGTCGTGGAGGAAAATGATGATGTTCTTCCACTGCCCAAAAGTCACGCAGTGGCCCAGATCAAAAGTCAAAATAAAAAAATCATTAAATCAAAGGTAAAAGCAACTTTGTTTGCTAGTATGTCTGCAATAATTTTCATGAGAATTATGGCCTTATATGGCCTTAAATCAGCAAAAGAAATTTGAGATTATATGAAGGAAGAATATGCACGAGATGAAAGAATATAAGGCATGGGGGTGTTGAATCTAATAAAGGAATTTGATTCAGACCAACTTCTTGGCATTGTTAAGAAGGTAAGATTACTTGGTATAAAATTTAAAGATTCTAGTATTGTTAAAAAAATTCATGTTACAGTTTCTGAAAGATATGAAGTATCAATAACTACCTTGGAATACATAAAAGACCTGTTTAAGATTACCTTGGTAGAATTGTTAAGTACATCGCATGCACAAGAGCAAAGGAGGCTTATATGGCAGGATGATATGGTTGAAAAAGATTGGCCATGAAGACTCAAAGCACAAGACTCAAAGTAAGGGTAATAAATCAAGAAAAAACTACCCACCTTACCAACATTGTGGCTAAATAAGTCATCCTCCATTTAAATATTGGAATAGACTAGATTCACAATTCAAGATCTACAATCAGCTTGGCTATGAAGCTAGGATTTGTAAAACCAAATGTCAAAAATATAAAGTAGATGCCCAAGTCACCAAAGAAGAAGATGAAGATCACTTATCTATGGAAATAAGAAATCTAATTTTTAAATGATTAACAGTGGTTGTACAAACCACATTACATATAACAAAAATCTTTTAATAAGTTTATGCCTTTGAATAAGAAGAAAGTCAGAATTGAAAATGTTGACCATATCCTACAGAAGGAAAAGGAGATATTGCAATCAAAGCAAATTCAGAAGATGCACACAAGCCTTGCAAGATCGAAGATGAATTGACAAATTTACTTATGAGGTCAAATTCAGTCGAGACAACAATCTACAATTTTTGATCCAAGGAGGAGTGTTGAAAATATGTTAGAATACGTAGCTAACTATTAGTATTTTTAAATTATTAGAGTTTTGTGTGGCTTAAACTTAGGGATTATTTATATCTTTGTTTGTTATTTGAATTTAAGTTTAGTTGCTTATTTTATATTTTCTAATTAGAAATTTATCCATAAATATGTCTTTGAGTTGTGAATAGAACAATTTTAGTTAACAATACAATTGCAGTATTTTTCTCCAAAACTTTCACTGTTATTTCTTTGAGAGAAAAGACATAAAGTCTCAATCAAACTTGTACAATTTTTTGAAAAAGACACTTAAACTTTAAATAGGTCTAATAGCCCCTTATTCTTGTATAGAGTAAATTTATTAACCCATTATAGGTCCATGTGACATGGAGAGTGTATTATACACTCCAAGAGAGCGTGAAATGAGCAAAGACAAGAAAAAAATTAATTTTTAATCCCACGTGGCGTGGAACATGTTTTTTTATTTTCATTCATTCAAATTACTAAACTTTTTACTTTATTTATATTTTACTTTATTTATTTTTTTCTTGCTAGTTCTAGTCTTTTTATAGCTCTAGATCTCTTCCATATTTATAGTTTTTGTTTTCTTTTTTTCATTCTCTTATCTGATCATTTTATGTGAGTTTAGTACTAATAATGACGAAAGATTCAGTCATGGAGGTTCTACAATTACCCGCCCAAAATAATAAAGGACGATTTTCATATTTTATTTTGGTTATATTGAATTTATTATTGCTGATTTTTTAAAAAAATTATTTTAATTTTTTTTACTTTTTTTTCTGAGAAAATTAAATTTTTTTCAATGGCTTCTTTTTCTCCTAAAATGGAGATTAATAGGGAGTGGTGATGCCATGGAATACCCAATATGAAAAATTAAATTTTTTCTTGAAAAGATGTTGATTCAAATTTTTAATTTTAGTTTGGTGGTAATTTGATTCTTTAGATTCTAAATATTTGGTGATAATTTGAGTATTTAGATTTAAATTTAGGTGGGCTTGATATTTATAAATTAGTTAGTGATAGTTTGGCAACAACTCAATCATCTTATAGCGAAATTGGTGACAACGACGATTTTGGAGTTGAATAACTATGGAGGAGGAACTAATAAGAACATTTGAAGAAGAAAGGGAGAAAAGAAAAATGTAAAATAAAAGGAATTATCTAAAACATATGACCATAATTTATTTTTTAAAAAAGATATAATTAATTGTCGTGTCAAATTGTGATTGGCTTTTGCATATTTTTGATATAACTGGCGTTGGCTAAAAAATGAGGTATAGATTATACTTCAAAATTATTTGAGGGGGTAATAGGACTCCCACAAATTTAAAGTTGTTTGAGGGGGTTATAGGACCCCGAAAACTTTAGGTGTCTATTTGAAAATTTTGGATAAGTTTGATAGTGTCTTTATGTCTTTTTCTCTTTCTTTAATTTGAAAGCTAAAAACCAACAAAACTACAATTATGTAGGAGTATCATATATGCCTTCATAGTAATGGTAAGCAACAACAAAACCAAAACAAAAATCTCAAAATTAGCAACAACATATCATAGAGTTACATATTTGGATAAAAGGAAAATCAATTTATATCATAAGAGTCACGGAAATCCATTAGTAAAATTATTAATACATGGACTAGTAACCTATGATTTCCATCTACAGAAGTTAAAGTTTTGTATTTGTTTTCCTTTCTGCTTTTCCTCCTTCAAATTTATGATTGGTCAACCAAAAATTGTTATATTCACAGTTCTCAATCTAATGATGGTTAAAATGTAGGCTCTTTCTTCTCTCGCTATTGCTCTAGCTAAGTCTTTCTATCTCCTTTGATTTTTCTAATTTATCATTCAATCTTAACTTTTATGGATCCTGCATATGACTATTTTAATAATTTCTTCTATTTGCAATAAATTAGACATGCAAGAAGGATCCTTTCTAAGGTCAAAAGATGATTTAAAAAAAAACAGCAAACTTTGTAGACCATTTAGTTGTTCTTGGAATGTTCGCTCATTCGTTACTTCTTTACAAATATTTTAAAGCGATAAAACTCTACTATTATACTCAACTCTATCTAATCTACAATTCCAATTAGGAAAATTGTCTAGTCGTTAAAGCATAGAAGGATCTTATAGTTCTATAAGAACAATCACCGCCTGGATGATACAATGTTCTAGTTACTTCATCCACAAAGATATTTTTTGCTATATCATCATTTGTCAATATTTATTTGTATAACTTTATTTCATAGCTTGGACAGGGGATTTAGTCCATATTTCTCTTCCTTTATCTAGAGAGGATTACATTCATGGAATCATGTCTTAGATGTATTACAACAAAATAAATCTTCTTATGATAAATAGATTTGTAATTCCTAACTGTGTTTCATTTAATTATTATTTGAACACTCTTTCTTTTGATTGAACTAGTTGGTGATTGTATCGGTATATCTGTATTCTGAATTCTATTTAAGTTTAAGAGTCATTGCCATTTGTCCCCTTTCACCATGTTATGCAACATCATATAATTCCAGATTTTTATGTGAGCTATAGTATGATTCTGAGAAAATAGAAGACGTTTTTCCAGTTGGAGGCTCACATGAGTTTGATGTATGGACGCACCTTTAGCAATTAATTTGATCTCTCGGGCAGCTTTTGGAAGTAGTTATGAAGGTATAAAAATATTTAAACTTAAAAATAAACAACCTCAACATCGTATCAAAGTTGTGCAAGTAGTTTATATCATAGGATGGAGGTAAATTAGTCTAGTACAAACTAATGTTCTCTAGAAATGCACATTGCTTCCCTTCATCTTTCTTACCTAATAAAATTTGGTTTTCTACTTTATGTAATGTTTGGGCATGTGGAGTTTTGATGATAGATATGTGAATGAAATATGTTGTGAAAACTGGTCCATCCAACTGAACCAAGATCAGCTGCAGAAAATTTACTGATAAGATGACTCTGCGTACAAACAGAAGTGGATAACATTTATCACATCAGAAGTTTAGTTGAACAAGAAGGCTTACAGAGGTTGAGTTGAACAAAAGGTCTTGTAGAGATAAAATGGGAATTCTATTGAAAGAATAATTCTATTCAAAAGAAGAAGTGAGAGAGGTGGCAACAAGAAGTGTGAAACTATATTGAGTCCTATTGAACATAAAAGATTACATCAATCAAAGGACTCTAAGAGATGTGTGATTGAATAAAAGAAATAAATTCAAAAGAAAACACTCAACACACTAAAAAGATAATAAACAATTAGCAAAACAGTTCACATACTTGAAGAAGAACCTGGTCTCTTACTTAGCAAGTCTTAGACTGTGTGTAGTAGGTAGGTTCTTTAAGTTGTAATGAGTCATTGTTCTAGTCTCAGTGATCTATAAACTGAGTTAGGAGTTGTGTCTTCAATTTAGGGAACTTGAATACTTGGGAACACTAATCTTGGGAAGATTTGTGTTTTTATAGTGATAGGAGTTAAAGTTTTAATTCCTAATTTACAAGAAGTCTTGTAATTTTGTTGATTGTTGAGGCTTAAGTGTTATAGTGAAGTTGGAATTAAATCTTGTAGAGTTACAGGTCATGGTTTTTTTACACCTATCTTGAGCCGGGTGTTTTTCACGTAAAAACACTGTGTTTAGCTTTTACTTCTGTGAACCACGTTTACTTACTTGTTCCACAGATAGGCAATTAGTAGGGCTTGTACTCTAAGAAGTGGTATGAGAGTGACGTTGTCTTAAATTGGGATAGCACCTAAGAAAAGATCAATGATAAATTCTGCACCTCCTACTAGTTACAATGAAGGTCAGTCAACTACTAGATCTCCTTTCTTTGATGACTCTCACTTTATCTAGTGGAAAGCAAGGATGGAGATGTTCATTCAAGGTGAAGACTATGAATTGTGGGATAGGATTACTGATGGTCCCACTATTCTAATAAAGTTAGTTAATGGAGAAGCAGTCAAGAAGGTAAGGAGTGAATTTACTCCTGATGACTTATTGGCCTTGAAGAAAAATGCCAAGGCCAAGAACATCTTGGTCTATGGATTAGGACTTGCTAAATAAAATAGGGTATCAACCTGCATTACTGCTTAGCAAATTTAGGATTCATTGGTGAATTCTCATGAAGGTACCTCTCAAGTAAGAAAATTTAGGATTTCTCTTCTTTTTACTGAATATGAGGCATTTAAAATGAAGAAGAATGAAACCCTACATGAGATGATGACTAGGCTTACAACCTTAACAAATGAGCTGACTTACTTAGGAAAAGTCATCTCAGAGGAGGAACAAGTCGAAAAGGTACTAAGGGTATTACCTAAATCAAAATGGAATGTTAAGGTGACTGCAATTAGGGAGGCAAATAAGGATCTTGCAGGTATGACCTTGGATGAACTAGTAGGGAACTTAAGAACTTATGAAATGGAAGTTGATGGAACCAAAGAAAAATCAGCTTCTGTGAGAAAATCTTGGCATTAAAAGTTTCTGATAGTGATGAGGAATTTGAACTTGATAAGGAACAAATTGCTTTCATAGCTAAGAACTTCAGCAAATTCTTTAAGAAGAAGAAGAAAACAGATAGTAAGAAACATTCCAATGACAATCCAAATGGTTGCTACAAGTGTGGCAAAATTGATCATCAGATTAGAGACTGTATAGTTTGGGAAATAGGATAGAAGAAGGAAAGGGCTAAAAAGGAACTGAAAGAAAAAGCAAAAAGGAAGGAGAAATATGCAATGATAGCAGTCTGAGGATCTGATTCAGATGAGGATAAAATTGATGAATCTGCATTCATGGCTCTTGGAAACTCAGATTTAGAAAAAGAAGATGATGTTTTTGAGGTAAGTATACTTGAACTTAAAGAAAAACTGCAATTGTTTTCAAAACCAAAACTTGTCTCCTTGATGAGTGAACTGATTGATGACTTCCAAGAATTGACTTCTGATAGGGATGAACTGTTCAATAGTCTTGGGAATCTAAAAGTTGATATCATTGATTTAAAGGCTTGCACAGGCATAGTTGACAAGGAAAATTACAATATCAAGAAACAAGTTGCAGAACTTTAGATTCGAAATGATGATCTCAAGTCTGAAGTTCTAAAATTAACTCTCACTAAAAATGGGGAAAAGGCTATAAGTAAGGAACAAGAAAATGTTGAACTTGAGATCGTTAAGTACAAACAACAAGGTCATGATTTAACTGGAAAAATGAATAAGTTGAGTCAAGAAGTTTCTAAGCTAAAACTTGATCTTGAAAGAGCAAATAGGTGGGCAAACTCCTCAATAATTGTTCACAAGTTAAGTGAAAGAAATTACAATAAAAAGGTTGGGTTAGGATTCCAAAAAGATTTTGATGATCCTAAGGATTTATGTTATATCTCTGGCAACCTTGGACATTCCACCATTGAATGTCCAGCGGCTGCTAAAAGTAGATCAAATAATCAAAACCTGGCTAACAGATTTTCTTAGATCAACAAGAACAAAACTAGTTCTGATAAAAGAAACAGGTTGCACTATATGTTGTCTGCATAGACTAAACGAAATTTAATTCATCCTTTCACTCATAAAACAGAACCCAAGCTTGTCTGGATTCCTAATACTAACCTTTGATTTCAAAAAGCACTGGTACTTAGATAGTGCTTGCTCAAGGAACATGACTGGTGACTAGAAAAAAATTCCTTTCACTCTCCAGAATAGAAAGCGTAAGAATTTATTTTGGTGATGGAAAAAAATAATCATTACTGGAGTTAGAAAAATTGGCTCATCTAAGTCAAAAGCATTGGAGGATGTCAATCTTGTTGAAGGATTATAGAATAACCGGCTGAGCATCTCACAACTGTGTGACAAAGGTAATAAAGTTATATTTACTGCTACAAGAGTCAAAGTCAAAATAATGGACACCAAAGAGATTGTGCTCACTGCAAGAATGTACAGAAATATATACAAAGCTGACATCTTGGCACTACCAGGACCTGAGTTGACTTGTCTAAGTTCCATAGAAAATGATCCCTTCCTTTGGCTCAGGAGACTTGGTCATGCAAGTCTGAAACAACTAAACATACTTTTCTCCAAATACATGGTATTAGGTTTACCCAAAACCAAGTTCAAGGAAGAAAAGTTATATAGTGTATGTGTAAGGGGGAAACAGGTAAGATCCTCTTTTAAGTCAAAGAACCATGTTAGTTCTACCAAGTGCCTTGACCTAATTCATATGGACTTATGTGGACCCATGAGACTTTAAACCAAAGGTGGAAAAAGGTTTTTTTTTTGTAATTGTTGATGATTATTCCAGGTTCACCTGGACCTTATTTCTAGCCTCTAAAGAAGTTGCCTTTGATGTATTTGAAATTTTTATTAAGAAAATTGAAAAGAAATAGGGCACTTCGTTAGTTTCCATGAGGTCTGACCATGGTTTAGAATTTGAGAATGTAAAGTTCTTGGAATTTTGTTCAGCAAATGGTATAGATCACAACTTTTCAACTCCTAGAACACCACAACAAAATGGAGTGGTGGAGAGGAAAAATAGAACCTTGGAAGATATGGCTAGAACAATGATGCTTGTAGCAAATGTTGCTAAAAACCTATGGGCTGAGGCATTAAGTACTACAACATATATTATAAATAGGTGCATGATCAAACCTGTGTTAGACAAGACTCCCTATGATTTACTAAAAGGAAGAACGTTAAATATTTCTCATTTTAGAACCTTTGGTTCTAAATGTTTCATACACGACAATAGAAAGAATAATCTGGGAAAGTTCGACACTAAAAGTGATGAGGGAATCTTATTAGGATATTCACTTCATAGAAAAGCCCATAGGGTTTTAAACAACAGAACTAATTGTGTTGAAGAAAGCATGTATGTAATTTTTAATGAATCTTCTGTTAAGACTAACCTGCAGTAAGAAAGTGACACTGAGGAATAGGTTACCCAACCCGGTTCATTGACTGGAGCTACCAAACATGGAGGTACCACAATAGGGAGAACTGAATCTAAAGGCACAATGACAGAGGGAACTGAGCCACAAATGACTTCATCTCAAAACATCAGATGTGATCCTAGTAGTTCACTAATCTTGATCCCAATAGGATATAAGTATCAAGGATCACATCCTATTGAGAATATTCTGATTGATATTTCCTCAGAGATTACTATAAGGTCTGGATTGAGAAGTATGTGTGCCTTCAAGGCATTCCTGTTAGAGATTAAGCCAAAGAATATAACTGAAGCCTTACTTGATGCTGATTGGATCATAGCTATTCAGGAAGAGTTGAATCAGTGTAAGAGAAGCAAAGTATGGCACCTAGTTCCTCTCCCAAAAAATAGATCAGTAATTAGAACTAAGTGGGTGTACAGAAATAAAGTTGATAAGCATGGAATTGTCACAAGACACAAGGCAAGACTGGTGGTCCAAGGATACAACCAAGAAGAAGGAATTGACTTTATTGAGACTTTTTCTCCTGTACCAAGACTTGAAGCTATAATATTACTTGTTCCCTTTGCAGCTTATATGGAATTTATTCTCTATCAGATGGATGTAAAGAGTACATTCCTAAATGGCATCCTCAAAGAGGAGGTATATGTTAATCAACCTTTAGAATTTGAGAGCAAGGAGTTTTCTGATCATATGTATAAGCTGTACAAAGCCTTATATGGGTTGAAACAAGCATCAAGGGCTTGGTATGAGACACTATCAAAGTTTCTACTGGAGCATGGGCATACCAGAGGTAAAAATGACAATACCCTTTTCTGAAAAACTACTGGAAAAGATTTGTTTATTGTGTAGGTATATGTGGATGACATTATTTTTGGTTCAACCAATATGAATATGACTCACAATTTTTCCAAACTCATGAGTTGTGAGTTTAAGATGATCATGATGGGGGAAGCTGAATTACTTCTTGGGATTGCAAATAAAACAAATAACATCTGGGACAATGATACATCAATAGAAGTATGTCAAAAAACTTCTCAAGAGATTCTCCATGCAAGAGGGAAAATATATTAGTACCCCCATTGCTACTGCCACAAAGCTTGATTTAGATAAAACTGGTCCTGATGTAGAGAAAAAGGTGTATAGAGGTATGATAGGATCATTATTGTACCTCACAGCAATCAGGCCTAACATTGTATTTAGTGTAGGGCTATGTGATAGATTTCAAGAGAAGCCTAAAGAATCATATCTTACATTAATAAAAAAGATCTTCAGATACTTGAAGGGAACCAGTGATCTTGGCTTATAGTATCCCAAAGGTAGTAACTTTATTCTGGTAAGCTACTCTGATGCTGATTATGCAGGATATTTGGTAGACAGTAAAAGCACTACAGGCATGGCTCACTTCCTTGGATCATGTTTAATTACCTGATCTACTAAGAAGCAAAATTCAGCAGCCTTATCTATTGCCGAAGCTGAATATATTGCTATTAATTCTTGTTGTGCTCAATTGCTATGTATTAAGCAACAACTTATGGATTTTGGTATAGATGTTAGTTGTGTTCCCATTTTTTGTGATAATACGGGTGCTATTAACATAGCTGAAAATCCTATTCAATGTAAAAGAACCAAGCATATTAATATTAGACATCACTTTCTTAGAGATAATGTTGAAAAAGGTCATATATCAATTATATTTTGTTCAACAGAGGAACAAATTGCTGACATATTTACTAAGGCTTTAAGTAGAGAACACTTTGAAAGGAATAGGTTAGCCTAGGGGATGATTAAAGTTTTATAAATCTCCCTCAATGATTGATTAGAAAAGACTGTACTTAATGATAGTTGATTAATTCAGTCTTACAAATTTAGTTGTGTATCTTAATTCCAAGGCTTTAGAGTAAATTAACTCAGTTATATATTGATTTTGTAGATAGGCTGAACCATCAAGGCAAATTTTGTCCATTGTTTCCACAGTTCAGGTATGATTTTCACTTGTTCATGATAGCATAAGAGAGAAATAAGTTGCTTACTTAGTCCCTTCAGTTACACTTAAACCACTAAAAATCCAAAAGCCATCTGCTTCAAAAAGCTGACAGCCCTTTCCCATCAGTACAAACCTTTAAATTATTACATTTCTATCAAATCTTTTCCTCACACGGTTTATCTTCCCTCAATCCCTCTTAAATATGTATCCTCTTTCTCCTCTCCTTCTCATTCATTCTAATCTTTCTCTAAGACAACTCACTAACTTTCTATTTCACTAGCCATGGATTCCTCGTCATCTTCTTCATCCTCATCACCTGACTCTGCCACAAACACCTTAACCTCCATTATCATTCACCCAAATATAACCTTAACTTCATTAATACCTCCTTAAATCTCTAGCAAATTCTCTGATTTTACTGTGTTCAGACACTTTCCAAACTCTTTTACCCAATTTTATTGAAATGCCTCATCCTATCCCAACCCACCACTTCCTCTAGCAATCCCACTTCAAATTATTAACCCTGATGATGAACCTATTGCAAATCTCATCCCTCGATGGTCAAGATCTGTTCTAAAATAAAAACCCTCTTCTATTGTTATTGATGTAGATGAAGCTAATTCAGTTAAGCCTTCCCCTATAGTTACTTATCCTCGAATTTCTCTTACTTGTGGAATGAAACAATGGCAAGATGCTTCTTTGGAAGAATCACTTCATGCTAATAAAAAAAAAATGGGTTTCTCCTTCTGTTTCTTTACCTCTCAGTGATCCCTCTTTTGATATTCTCTTTCGTTCCAAAAGAAAACTAAAGCATATCATCGACAAAACCCCAAAATCCTCTTTCACTCCTATCTCAACATCCCAACCCACTTCCAAAGCTTTCTCATCCTAAAAATATACTGTGAAAGATTCTCCTGAGAAATTCTTCACTATTAAAGCCTCTCCTTCCATCAGAGGTTCTTCAAAATCCTCTTCTTGTCTAAAGAAACATGTATCCCAACCTGTTCCTTCTAATTCCTATGACTCAGATTTTGATTTTCTTCTTGATACTCCTCCTTCTCCCTCTACTTACCTGATCCAGATCTTGATTGTGATGTTGTTTTTGATACTCCTACAGACAAGGCCTCTCAGTCAGCTCATGTCCTCCGCTTTTAAAAATGTAAGTTGCTTAGGGTTATAGTTGTCACTGGTTTTGGGGGACCTGATATGGATGTGTTACTCACTAAATTGAGAGTTTATGGGTGGTCACACCTGTTTCTTCAAGGTGATCATCAATGGAAGTTTGGGAAAGCTGAAGTGTATGAATTTCGTACAAATAGAGTTACTATCGAAGAGATGTTCTCCACCACTATTCATGGTAAAACCATAAATCTTTACCCTTCTGATCTAAGTTGAATTTTACATGTTTCTACTGGGGGTTGGGGTCATTATGTGAAAGGTGCTTGGCCTCCTCTTGATAACCTCCCTTCAGCTATTGATATTTCTAGAAAGTTCTCTAGAAATCCCTTACTTTTATCTCATAAAAGGGTCCTCAAGAATGAGATGTCTCCTCTCCACCAGTTCTATTTTGATGTGGTTTACAAGATGATCCTTCTAAGACAGGAAAAGAGAATAGTAAAAAATTTTCTTGATCTAACCCTGATGGAATTGCTAGACTCTTAGACTCCAATCGATCATCCCAGACTTATCATCAAGTGGAGTGATCTACCAATAGGAAATAGTTTAGCCACAAAAATTTAAGGATCTCGGCAAGTAGCCCCATAAATTCGGGATAAGGGTTAGCTTCTTATTGTGACCAAAATGGAATGCTTCACAAACATGATTTCAACATATATTCAGAGAATGCACAATGACCTTATAGTAAAGGAAGAAAATCCTTATATTTTCCTTGATCCGAAAATTGCATTTCTCTAACACGTTTTCAGCAATTTCCTATAGTAATTTGGATTTAAAAGATATATAATATCCACATCACACATGTTCCTACCGTGATTATGGTGTCCAGCCACTACATAATAGAAAACGCATCACTACAGTAATTATGGTGTTCTGCCACTACATAATAGAAAATGCATCAACATCAAAAGAAGTTTACAGTATCAAGGATCAAGAGTAGAATAAACAGTGAAAGGTAAGGGAACCTGTGAACATCAGCTTCAGTGTATTTGTGAGCAGCATCATATGATAATACAAATCGATCTCATACATATCCTTTATATATGAGGAAATTGTAAATAGGCCATCCTTGCTCCCATTCCAGTCACTTCTAAACGACAAAGGATACAACTAAAATTAGCCAGATCTATCAATGACGTAGATATCCAAAAGTGAATAAAAGAAAAGGTTGTTGAAAAAATACTCAAACAACATGATTCTTAAAGGATTAATCTTATTTTCATTTTGATTTAATTCCATAAATTGCAATATCTTGTAGACCTATGTAAGTGCACCATGATACATTTGAAAGGTTAAATCAAGACAAAGATATCAAAATAATTTGTAGTACCTATTCGCTCCACTGTGGAGCAAGATGACCATGTAAAGATTCATGTACCTATCATATTTCATTGGATAGAGAAACTTGAATCATAAGGAAACAAATGTTGCATGTTCGCTATCGACATTACTTGTTAAACATTATTGGTTCTACCTTGTGCGAAAAGTGCGTGGTCACAATCAATATTTCTTTTCTACTACTTCCTATTCAATGCTACCCCCACCCCAAATAAAAAGAACAAATTGATAATTAGGACATAATGGTACTCTAAGATGCACTTACATAGTTCTCTAAGTTCAATAAGCTATGATTGCGTACAATAGACCCTTGTGGTCTAGCCCTTCATCAAAATCGATGAATAGTGGGATATTATGTTAGCCTAGTGCAATGGAAATATTAAATCGACAAACCTCCAGCCATTGTTGAGGATCTGCAGTTGACGTCGATGTCAATAACATCATTGGCTTTGCTTTACAATGAGTCTTCTAAGTATTCAACCTTACTTTAGATAGTGTCAAATTTTAGAGAGAATTGAACTTAGGGACCAGAATCAGAGATTTCACAAATATATACAATTGCTCCACCATTAGGAGTGGTTAGGCAGTTCTTTTAGATAAGGAGGCGGCAACGGTTTTAGAGAAATTTGAATTTCAAACTCAAATCTTTGACAATTGATTTAATGGGAGGTTATGGTCCATAAAAATGCCAATATTTTGCCACTGGGTCCATATACTCTAATTCCATAAGTGAAACATAAGACATGAATCATGATGATAGTTACCCTAAATCGAGTAGTATCTTTCGTGTAGCACAATGTGTTATGCCTCTAAGACTTAGCCCTTATTTCTTAATGAATAAACTCAATATTTATTATAGGTCCATACTTTAGTTACATTTTCTAAATAAACTGATTGTGCACACAGTTTCAAATATAACAAATATCATATAAAATAGAGTTTCATCAACATTCACTGTTACAACAAAAATTTACAGTCCTTAAATTTCTGTAGTGGCATGAATTTAGTTAAGGATCAGCTAATATCACTTTAGTTCTGACGTGTTCAATGGCCACTTTCTTATCTTTAAAACACTCTCTTATGGATAGATACTTTCTTCGACTACCACTTTTGTTATTCTTAGCTAAAGAGACAGCAGCTGAATTGTAACAATATAACTTTAATGGCTTAGAGATAGAGTCAATAATTCTCATTCCAAAAATGAAACTCTTCAACCATACACCATGTGAGGTAGCCTCAAAATAAGAAATGGACTCAACCTCCATAGTACAAGTAGCAATCAAAGTCTGTATGGCACTCTTCCAAGATATAGCTGCACCGGCTAACATAAAAATGTATTCGAAAGTTGATTTTTTAGAATCAACACAGCTAGCAAAATCTGAATCAATGTAGCAAATGACTTTCAAGCCATCTGATCATTTTTACACAAGCGTGCAATCTTTCATCCCTTAAAGATATCTTAAAATTTTCTTTGCATCTCTCCAGTGGTCAAGACCTAGATTACTCTGATATCTTCCTAACATTCCAACAACAAATGCTATGTCAGGTCTTATACAAACTGGAATACCCTGCATTTCCTTAGCATAATTTAAGTCCCAATACATGAGTATTCATAAATAAAATTTTCAAAACACTCATTATTTTCAGTTTAAAGCATGCCATTATGTAGGAAATTAAATTAGCTTTCTAAGATATAAAGTTCACCCAAATCCGATAATCATGTAAGAAGTTATGGCAATTTTAAGTTTCATTCGTTAAACACTGTCATTTTGACCCTTAGTGTATCGTGGGGCTAGTCTAAATGATAATTACCAAAAAACAGTAGGCCTCCATGATGTTTAGAATTGTTAATTTTCAGTGATTCCATGTGATACCAATATGGCACGATGAGATTCCAGGTCGTAAAGAATGTGGCAACGCAATTGTAACACATCTCACCACTATGCATTTTCTCAATTGTCCAAGTCTAGTGATACGGCATGATAGCATCGTGTCATGCCAGCCCACAAAATTTGAAATTTTTTAGTAATTCTGATTTTTAAATCTGAGGCATTAAAGTTTTTTCCCCTAACCCCAGTCAGCCTTTAACATGAAATGCTTCCCCCTCCCCCTCCTAATTAACCTATTACTTCACTATTCACTTAATTTTCCCTCAAATTCAAGAGCTTTCTTTCAAAAATACAAACCCTAGCTCTCAAGGATCAAGGTCAATCTCAAGAACTCTCTATCAATCCTCATAAATTCACTATCCCATGTATGTTAGATGTTCATCCATGGATTCCTTTCATCCATAGAGTTCAAGTATCCTATTTAAATTATAAAATTTTGATCTTTGCATGTTAATTGATTTTAAATTGTGATTTCACCCATGAATCTCCATGTACTATTGATTTTATATCATGATTCAATTAAATTATTGTTGTTATTCAATCCTCCATGTTTCAATATTATTATTTATTTGAATTAAACCATGATTTAATACTATTATGTCGAATTCATGCTATTTCTATAAGTTCCATGACATTTCTACGATTATTTTAAACCATGGACTACAAGTGTTTGATAAAATACCTACGAGAGTGATTGATTTAATAAAAGCCTTCATGATTTGTCCCCCAAGCTTTAGTGTTATTTTACCATTGTTATTTTTGAGTCCTGGGCTATTGAATACCCAAAAACCATACTTGTAGACATCATTTCCCCCCAAAATTATCGCCTCAACTCACTTTGGCACTTAAACTTAACTTTTGTTTATTTACCCCCCTTAACATCTTTAGAGTATATTATTTTCACCCCTCAATATGATGTGGAGTTTAAAAAAATGAAAAAAAGGGGAAAAAAAGAGCATTTTTTAATTTAAAAACTGATATGGCCCCACTTTTTAATATATATATATATATATATATATATATATATATATAACTTTTTTTATAAAAAACCACCTTCTTCATACCCCCACCCCCATTTCCCATCCTTTTCTTCTACCCCTACCCCCGCCATAATTTTTACTCCCCAAACCCATCACCACCAGCCCTCTTCTCTTTCAACCACTAATTTCTCCACTACCAGCCCCACCCCCTCCCATCTAAACCCCCTTTTTTTCTCCTTAAATTACCAAATCCTTCACCATACCTGAACCCCTTGACTTAAGATCATTAGAAAAGAATGAAATTGAATTTCTAAAAGTAAAAGTTATCTTCATAAATTTGAAATAAAATTGAAATCGAAGAAAAGTTATTAGCGACGGTGTTAATGGTGGTGGTGGTATTAATAGTGTGCATATGTTTTTTTGAGGATTTGTTTTAATGGTTTTTTGGTAAGTATTTTTGAAATATTTTGGAATGAAGAGTTTTGAATTGGAACGTAGTGATGCTATTGCATTGTTGTTTCTTGAATTGGTGGTTTGATGAAGAAATAATTGGTGTTTTCTTTTTGCTTAATGGACAACAACAATGGATATTGGTAATATTCTTTAAGTTTGAAGAAGATAGAAAATAGAGGAGAGAGGAGAGGTGGGGTGGATTGAAGAAGATAGAAAGAGGGGAAGGGGGCTGCGTTGAAGGGTAGGGGCAGGGTAGGCGGGTTGGGCAGAGGCGATGTGAAGAAGAAAGAAAATGGGGGCGGGGGTGCCTTTTTTATTTAACATATATAAATATATATATATATATATATATATATATATATATATATACACACACTTAGCAAAAATATATTTATATAAATAAAATTATAATATATATTTTTTTTTAAAAAAAAATATATATCAAAATAATGTATGGGGGATTAATTTTTTTTTAGAAAAATAGTAATTTCTTACGTGGTAATGACATGGCTCCGACATGGCGTTGACGTTATATTGATGTGTAGGCGAGTGTAACATACTCTCTGCTGTGAGAGTAGTATTAGTCTTCAGGGGTGAAAATAATTCACTTTAAAGATGTTAAGAGGGTAAATAAACAAAAGTTTATTTTAAGTGCTAAAGTAAGTTAAGGCGACAAGTTTGGGGAGGGGCGATGATGTCTTTTTTTATTAGAATAGTCAAATACCAGTTAGTTAAACTCAGAACAGTCTAGTATTTTAGTGTCTTTCAGCTGAGAGTAGGATTTAGCACCGAGCCAGTGTAGGGATGGCGGCTTCCCCATCAGATAGGCAGAGTCATTAATAGCAGTCCCTATACTCTATAACTTCGTAGCCAGCATAGGATATGAGAAGTCACCCGTCAGATTAGGCTTGACTATCTCGCAGGGTCACCCATTAGTTCAGGCTTGACACCCTTAGTCATTTGGATATTGTATTATTTTAGTGGATCCACATAGCCAGTATTAGTACCCGAGGCACGATATTGACACCCTTCTAACTGGGTTTAAAAGTTGGATCCCGATTAGCTCAAATTGGGAAATGTCGGTTAGATGATACCTTCCATAGTCTCAGATACAGTCTCAGTTACAGTCTTAGTTCAGTTATTCAGTCTTAGTGTTGTTTGACCAAAGCATACAGATTCCAGTTATTTTAGTATTTTGGTTTACAGATTTTACTCAGTTCATGTTATATGCTTGGTCATGCATCCTCAGTATCTACAGATGTTCACGTATCTTTGGTATTTATGGATTTTTATGCATATTCAGTATTTAAAGATTTCCATATATTCCCAATACCTATTGATTTCATGGTCTATATTTAGTACTCTATGCTTTATATATATATATTCAGTTAATTATTAGTTCTGTTCATGAAATCATTTATATCAACCTACCTCATTTGGCATACTAGTACATTCAAAGTACTGATCGCATACCCTTTCTTTTATGCTATGATGTATTATATCATAAATTCTGATGCTTAGTTCTAAGCTAATGATTGGACTTATCAAATCCTCAGCAGTAGCAGCGTTGAGTCCTCATACTTTGAGGGCAGGCTTACTTTATTTCATATCTCGATTTAATAGTTAGTTGGAGTTAGTTGGAGCCTGTCCAATCAACTCACAGTCATTCTATTTTAGAGGCTTATCATACATTAGAGTTAGTGATTTAGTATTTAGACATTACAGTTAGTTATCCAGTTTATCAGTATTTTATCAAATTCAGTCAGTTATTTCTATATACTCATATTTCAATTTTGAATTCAGTTATTAAAACCTCATAGCTTGTCAGTATTCTTCAATATTTATGATTATGTTATCCAGTGCTCATAGCAGGTACCAGCTCACGGGTTAGCTTGTGGTCCCTCAAGACTATAAGCACCATATGACGCCTAGGGTATACTCTTGGCGCATTACAAACTTGGTATCAGAGCCTAAGGTTTTAAAGTGTCCTAGAAAGTCCAAAAGTCGCATCAAGCAGAGACTTGTGCATGGGTGTGTAGCACGCCACACTTATGGGCAGGAGGCTACAAGATGTTTAGGAAAAAGTTTCCATTCTTTCAGTGTTCATGTCATGCGAGTGAGCATGAGCTCAAGTTAAACTCCCTTTCTGATCTATTAATTTATTCCATTTATAGAACATGCCTCCCAATAAGAACAAAAGAAGAATAGGAAACTAGCTAGCTCCTCAGCCCATCCAGGCAGATCCTCTGGATGAGTATATCTCTCATGTAGAATTTAGAGCTACGTTCACTACTCTAGCAAACTCTTTAGCAGCACAGAATGAATGGCCAGCCGCTGTTCTAGCCAACCCAGTGGCCAAAATGCTCCAACTAGAATTCATAATTTTTCTCGGATGAATCCTCCTTCTTTCATGATATCAAAGTCTGAAAAAAATCCACATGAATTCTTAGATATGGTTCAGAAGGTAACAAATTCTATGGGGGCGGCATCTAGTCAAAGTGCTAAGTTGGTTGCATACTAGTTACAGGATATAGCCCATACTTATTTTATGCAGTGAAAGGTTGATAAGGGTGTAGATGTAGGGCCTGTAGAGTGGGAAGAGTTTGCCACAACTTTCTTAGACAAATTCTTCCCAATAGATTTGAAGGAGGCCAAAGTGTTAGAATTTATAACTTGAGGCAGGGCAGTATGAACGTAAGGGATTATTCCCTCAAGTTTTATCAGTTAGCTAGATATGCTCCTCATGTGGTTTCTGATAACAGGTCTAAGATGAGTAAGTTTGTGTCGGTGTATCTGATAGTGTGGTCAAGGAATGCAGGACCATAATGCTAATAGTGAGATGGACTTGTCTAGGCTGATGGTCTATGATTAACAGATAGAGAAGCAAAATATTAAAGAGAGAGAGAGAGGAAACAAGAGGGCTAAGACGGGTATTTTTAACTTCAGTCAGCCAAAGTTAGAGGGTGATAACAGTCCTCAGTTTTATCAAAGGTATTCAACCCTAGCACCCTCTTCATCCAGTGCTCCCGTACCTAAATTTAGAAACAACAATAAGGATAGAGCACCAGGCTCTAAGTCCCAGGTTAGTGTTATCAGTTCTCGTACAAATCCTTTATGTCAAAAATATGGCAAAAATCATTAGAGTGAGTATAAAGCGAGAAATGATGTGTGCTTCGGGTGTGGCAAGCCAGGCCATCAGATTTGGGAATGTCGGGTAGTTGCTCAAAAAGGTAGGTATGTGCACCAATAGGGCCAGTCCAATCAGTCGTCAGTTCCATCTGGTCGCCCAAATCAGTAGGGTGCCACTTCCAGTGCTACCAGTAGTTAGCGTTCAAACAGATTATATGCTCTTCATTCCCGCCAAGATCAGGAAAATTCTCCTGATATAGTTACTAATACGTTGCAGGTCTTTCACTTATATATTTATGCCTTACTAGACCCTGGAGCTTCTCTTTCTTTTGTAACTCCATATAAAGCCATCAATTTTAGAGTTGGTCCTAAAACTCTAATAGAGCCCTTTTCAGTGTCTACCTTAGTAGGTGTTTTCAGTGTAGCCAGGCAAGTATACAGGAACTGTCTGATCATAATATCTCAAAAAGTTACTTCAGTTGATCTTGTGGAGTTAGAGATAGCGGATTTTGATGTCATTCTCGATATGGATTGGCTCCACTCATGTTATGCCTTAGTTGATTGTAGAAATAGAATAGTTCATTTTTAGTTCCTAAATGAACTAGTCCTTGAATGGAGGGATAGTACCACAGCTCTTAGGGGTCATTTGATTTTGCACCTTAGAGCGAGAAAGATGATATCGAAGAGGTGTATTTACAATCTTGTTCAAGTCAAAGACTTAAATTCAGAAATTCCAACCCTTAAGTCTAGTTCAGTAGTGAGGGATTTTCTAGATGTAGTCCCTGAAGATCTTCCCGAAGTTTCTCTCGAAAGGGAAATTTACTTCATAATAGACCTTCTTATAGATACTCAGCCTATATCTATTCCGCCATATAGAATGGCTCTAGCAGAACTCAAGGAGTTAAAAAAATAGTTAAAGGATCTTCTAGATAAGGGATTCATCAAACCCAGCATCTCCTCGTGGGACGCATAAGTTTTATTCGTGCGTAAGAAAGACAATTCTCTCTGAATATTTATTGACTACCGTCAGTTGAACAAAGTCACAGTCAAGAACAAATATCCACTTTCTAGAATTAATGACTTGTTTGATCATCTTCTGGGTTCTAGCTATTTTTCAAAGATAGACCTTAGATAAGGCAATCATCAACTTAGAGTCAAGGAATGTGACATTCCAAAAACAGCTTTTCGAACTCGATATCGTCACTTTGAATTTCTAGTCAAATTCTTTGGTCTCACAAATGCCCCAGCAACCTTTATGGACTTGATAAATCGAGTGTTCAAGCAGTACTTGGAAATATTCGTTATAGTCTTCAGTGATGGCATTCTTGTTTACTCCCATAGAGAAAATAACCATACAGACCATTTCCGAATAGTATTGCGGACTCTTAAAGCCCATCAGTTGTTTGCCAAATTCAATAAGTGTGAATTCTATCTAAGATCAGTAGCTTTTCTTGGCCATATTATTTTCATTGATGGCATTACATTTGATCCTCAAAAGACTGAAGTGGTGAGAAACTATCCTAGACCTATCTCTCCATCAGACATCAGGAGTTTCTTAGATTTAGCTAGCTATTACCATCGATTTATTAAAAGATTTTCTTTTATTGCATCCCCCATGTCCAGATTGACTCGAAAGAAAGTTAAGTTTTAGTGGTTAAATTCCTGTGAGAAGAGTTTTCAGGAGTTGAAGACTTGACTCACCTCAGCCCCAGTTCATACTTTGCCAGATAGTTCATATGGGTTTGTTGTGTACTGTGATGCATCCAAAGTAGATTTGGGTTGTGTCTCATGAAGAGAGATAAGGTTATAGCCTATGCCTCCAGAGAACTTAAACCCCATGAGAAAAATTATTTGAATCATGATCTTGAGTTAGCAACAGTAGTATTCGCTTTAAATATTTAGAGGAATTACTTGTATGTGGTGCATTTTGATGTATTCACTGACCATAAGAGCCTGCAGTATGTGTTCTCTCAGAAAGATTTAAATCTGTGTCAGAGCAGGTGTTTAGAGTTGTTAAAAGATAATGAAATTACTGTTTTATATCATCTGGGAAAGGCCAATATAGTGGCTGATGCTCTCAGTAAAATGTCTATAGGTAGTGTTGCTCATGTTGAGGATGGCAAGAAAAAGTTAGCTCAGGAAGTTCATCAGCTTGCCCAACTAGCTGTTCGCTTACTCGATTCAGCAGAAGGTAGTATGTGGATGCAAAGTAGGTAAGAATCATCTCTAGTTTCTGAGGTGATGGAAAAAAGGATAGATATCCTAGTCTAGTTAAGTTAAAAGAAGCAGTCAGAGATCAGAAAGTGAAGGTTTTCTCCCAAGGGGGAGATAGTATTTTGCATTGTCAGGGTAGATTGTGTGTTCCTGGTGTAGATGATTTGAGCCAATGAATTCTTGCAAAAGTGCATGGTATGCGTTACTTTATTCATCCAGGGACCACTACAATGTACCATATTTTATGGAAGATCTATTGGTGGAGTAGGATGAAGAGAGATATTACATAGTTTGTAGCTAAATGTTCTATGTACCAGTAAGTTAAGATTGTGCACCAAAAGCCTAGTGGGTCTATGCAGGAGTTCAGTATTACCACTAGGAAATGGTCCATGGACTTTGTGATAGGTTTTTCTCGTACTCCTCATCAGCATGATTCTATTTGGGTTATTGTAGCTAGGATGACCAAATTAGCTCATTTCTTACCAATCCATACCTCTTATTCAACTGAGGACTATGCCAAACTCTATCTCAGAGAGTTTCTCAGATTGCACGGTGTTCCCTTATCTATCATCTCAGATAGAGGTACCTAGTTTACCTCTTACTTCTGGAAAGTATTCTAAAAGGGTCTGGGTACCTAAGTCCATCTCAGTACAACTTTCTATCCTCAGAGATATAGTCAAGCAAAATAGAACATTCAGACTCTAGAAGATATGTTGAGAGCATGTGTAGTTGATTTTAAAGGTAGTTGGGATGACCACTTTCCTTTGATTGAATTCACATACGATAATAGTTATCATCCCATTATCCAGATAGCTCCGTTTGAGGCTCTTTATGGTAGGAGATGTAGATCTCTAATTGGTTAGTTTGAACTAAGTATGGCTGCAATAGTAGGGCCTGACTTGGTGTTTGATACGTTACTGAGGGTTCAGTTGATCAGAGAAAGTATTAGGGCTGCTAGAGCTGATTGAAATCGTATACTGATGTGAGTAGAAAGGATCTCGAGTTTGAGGTCGGTGATTTTGTGTACTTGAAAATCTCTCCCATAAAGGGAGTGAAGAGATTAGGTAAGGGAAACTCAGACCTCGATATATCAATCCCTTCAGAATTATCAGTCATTTCGGAAGGTAGCTTACGATCTTGAGTTTCCTTCATATTTAGCCTAAGTACACCAGTGTTCTATGTCTCATTGTTGAAAAAGTGGATTGGTGATCTAGCTATAGTTGTTCCCTTACTAAGTGTATATATTCAGAATAGTCTTCTTTTCTTTGAGAAAGTTCCAGTCGAAATTCTTGATCATCAAATTCGTAGACTAAGGAACAAAGAAGTTCCCTTGGTCAAAGTTCTTTGGCAGAATTAGTCTGTTGAGCGAGCCACTTGGGAAGATGAAGAAGATATGCAGACCAAGTTCCCTCATCTTTTCTCCGCAAATCCATATTCAGTATAAGGTACTAATCTTCTTAAGATATCTCTCTATCATGCTCAGTTTCAGTTGCACATCATGTTTATGTCAGTCGTTCATTCATGAGTAAGTTCAGTCATGCATTCCATGCATCATATATGCATGTTCTATGTGCAAGCTCAGTCCGTCAGTTTTCCCTCAGCTTAACTAGTCTCATTCGAGGATGAATGATCCCAAGGGGGAGATGTTGTAATACCCCGCATTTCCTTTGCATAATTTAAGTCCCATTATATGAGTATTTATAAATAAAATTTTTGAAAAACTCATTATTTTTCATTTTAGAGTCTATTATTGCGTAGCAAATTGAATTATCTTTCCACCTATATAAAATTCGCCCAAATCCGATAACTGGGTAAGAACTTATGGCAATTTTAAGTTTAAGTCATTAAACACCATTATTTTGACCCTTAGCGCATCACGAAGCCAGTCTTAATGACAATTGTCAAAAACCAGTGGGCCTCTGCGATATTGGTGCATCGCGCCATAGGCTCAGTTCAAATTGTCAATTTCTAGTGATCCCACGTGATACCACCGCATAGTGGTTAGATTATAGGTCATAAACAAGGTGGCAATGCAATTGCACCGCGTCGCGCCATTGCGCATTTTTCAAATTGTCCAATTCCAGTGACACACCACCAGCCTACAAAATCAAGAATTTTTAGTAATTCCAAGTTTTAAATCTGAGGGAATTAAAGTTGTTTTACCCTCACCCCAGATAGCCTTTAACATGAAATCTCCCCCTAATTAACCTATTACTTCATTATTCACTAAAATTTCCCCCAAATTCAAGAGCTTTCTCTCTAAAATACAAATTCTCGCTCTCAAGAATCAAGGTCAATCTCAATAACTCTCCATCAATCCTCCTAAATTCATTATCCCAGGTAAGTTAGATATTATCCATAGAGTTAAGTATCCTATTCAGATTATAAAATTTTGATATTTGCAAGTTAATTGATTTGAAATTGTTATTTCACTCATGAATCTCGATGTACTATTGATTTTATACCATGATTTAATGAAATTATTGTTGTTATTCAATCCTCCATATTTCAATATTATTATTTATTTGAATTAAACCATGATTTAATACTATTATGTTGAATCCATTCTATTTCTATGAGTTCCATGACATTTCTATGATTGTTTTAAACCATGAACTATAAGTGTTTGATAAAATACCTACGAGAGTGATTGATTTAATAAAAGCCTTCATGCTTTCTCCCCCAAGATTTAGTGTTATTTTACCATTGTTGTTTTTGAGTCCTGGGGTATTGAATACCCAAAAACCATAGTTATTCATGTAGTCTAGTCTCAGTACATTACAGAATAGTCTTTAGAACATACTATGAGAATTATTAAAATAGTCAAATATCAGTTAGTTAAACTCAGAACACGCTAGTATTTTAGTGTCTTTCAGTTGGGAGTAGGATTTAGCACCGAGCGAGTATAGGGATGGAGGCTTCCCCATCAGATAGGCAGAGTCGTTAGTAGCAGTCCGTATACTCCAGAACTACGTATCCAGCATAGGATATGATAAGTTACTCATCAGATTAGGCTTGACTGTCTCTCAAAGGTCACCCGTCAGTTTAGGCTTGACACCTTTAGTCCATTAGACATATATTAGTTTAGTAGTTCCATATCAAAACTAGTTGGTGATTGCATCCATACATCTATATTCTAAATTCTATTTAAGTGTTAAGAGTCATTACCATTTGTCACCTTTCACCATGTTAACGAACATCATATAATTCTAGACTTTTATGTGAGCTATAGTGTGATTCTGAGAAAATATAAGATGGTGTTCCAGTTGGAGGCTCACATAAGATAGATGTATGGGCTCACCTTCAGTAATTGATCGCTCGGGCAGCTTTTGGAAGTAGTTATGAAGGTATAAAAATATATGAAATTCAAAAGAAACAAGCTCAACATCTTATCAAAGTTGTACAAGCAGTTTATATCATAGGATGGAGATAAACTACTCTAGTACAAATAATAATATTCTTTAGAAATGCACATTGTTTCCCTCCATCTTTCTTACCTAATGAAATCTGGTTTTCTGTTTTATGTAATACTATTTAAAAGATTTTTGCCACCAAAGATGAACAAAAGAAAGAAGAAAATAACAAAAGACGTTCGATCCTCAATTAGATGTATTTACAATAGACGATTGAAGGCAAAAGAAGTAGGGGGTAAAGATAATGAGGATTTGTTAGGCATATAGCTTGTCAAATTTAAAGTAATTGAAAAACATAGAAAAAAGAATTTTTGAGTGAGCATAGAAGAAATCATTGAAGAATACAAGCTAGCGAATAGACTACAGTAGTGTTGCTTCTATGGATTTGAGTATTGTTGAGGAAAATCAATATTGGGAAGCATGGGCCAGGGAAAATGTCTTGCAAGAGTTTGAGAGTCGAACACTAGCTTTTAATAGATTAAATAATCTATAACTTGTGAGTATCCTGGTTTCATTAGTTCAATTTATGTGCCTTGAGTTTCTCTTATCATTGTTATTGCTATTGCTTGTGTTATAAAATTTGTAAAGGTGGAGCTTTGTGATACTAATTTGATAGTGGACTGAGGTGGGAGATGGGGAAGTCTTTTTCCATTGGCGTGTGAAATTTCTTATGATTATCGATGGAATGATACTTGAACTTAGAATTTTCGATCAATCATGCACCATATTGAAGTGTGTAACCATCTCATATAGGTTAAGCTATTAAAGACATGTCTTCAATAATGCGGAAAATATCATTTCAACTACTTCTTTCTATGTTGATCACAACTTACCATCTAGTGGAGTGCTCTACCTATTGAAAATAGTTTAGCCACAAAAATTTAAAGATCTCGACAAGTAGCCCCATAAATTCGGGATAAGGGACAGCTTCCTATTGTGACCAAAATGGAATGCTTCACAAATAAGATTTCAACATATATTCAAAGAATGCGCAATGATCTCCTAGTAAAGGAAGAAAATCATTATATTTTCCTTGATCCGAAAATTATGTTTCTCCAACACGTTTTGTAAAACCCCAAAGTTTCCTAACTAATTATATAGGGAATTTACTAGATTTTTCACTTTTAGTTACGTGGAAAATTCAATAAGCTTTCCATCGATATCAAAATTGCCTAAATCCGACAACCGGGTAAGAAGTTATGGCGATTTAAAGGTTCAGTTGTAAAACACCATCATCTCAAACAGTGGTGCATAACGCCATAAGCCAAAATGACAATTGTCAATTTCCAGTAAAACTCTGCGATTTCACCGTATCGCAGAGGGTTCCCAAATCCCTATTTTCAAATACCAATGAAGCTCCGCAATAGTCCCGCATCGCGCCATCGTTTAATTTCCCAATTGTTAAATTCTAGTGATACTGCGCGATAGCACCACGTTGCGCCAGGGGTCCAGGTCGAAAAATTTTCCCAAAATTTAAAAGATGCATCCAGGGTTAGATGGGTCTTTTCCCATGCTTTTAGTTCAGCCTTAACCGCGAAATTAAACCCTACATGACCTAAGGATATCATTATTCACTATATTTTTTACCAAATTTAGTTGCTTTCTCTCAAGCCAAGAAACCCTAGCTCTCAAATTCAAGGGCTAAATCATAAGAACTCTCCATCAATCCTTCCAGATTCATTAACTCAAGTATGTTATGTGTTGATTCATGGGTCTCTTTCATCCATGAAGCTCAAGAATCGCATTTCAAAATCCAAGATTTGTATATTTATGAATGTTCATGATTTGATTGAATTGAAAATTGATGTTCACGTTGTTGTTTGGCTTTGTTCCATGTTATAGACTATTAATTACAAGAATTGATTCTAATATATGATGAATTATGCGATAGTTATGATAAACCCTTCAATTTACAAGTTGATTGATGTATCCATGATTATTAGATGTGTTGATGATTGTATAACCAAAGCATGCTCCCCATATGTTTGACTAAATACCTATGTGAACGAAAAGTGCCATACAAGTATGATAATGTGAAATCCCCATTCATATACAAGTTCATGCATGTCAAGCGTTTGATGAAATGTCATAGTCAATGGATTATGGATATATGCGTAGCCATTATTGTGCTTTAGAACTCATCCCATGAATTACTTTTATGCTATCGAGTCCAGGGGGTACTTGAACCCAACAATTAAACTGTGTGCCTATAGGCAGTGTCATGTTTCCCTGATACTCTTAGTCAAGCCATGATCCCTAGAACTCAGTTAGTCATGTGACTCAGGAAAACTTAGTGAATTTAGTATCAGTCCAGTAATCTTATAAATTCCAGTAAATCTCAGTAATCCAGTAATCTCAGAAGTCTCAGATTGTTATTAGATCTATATAGTATTATGTCAGTCCACGGATTTTAATGAACTCAGTCTAGTCCAGTTCAGTTAATCTTGTTCAGTGTTTATTTAGATGGGAGTAGGAATTAGCACCGAGTGAACCAAGGATGGGAACTTACCTATTATACGAGTGTGTGCTTCTTAGAATTGTGTTCCTGAACTACGTAGCTAATGTAGGTTGAGACATCATAGCCTGTTATATGAGGGTAGATGAGGTGGCTTAGCCTGTTATATGAGGTTCCCCACCGTTATCACTAGAGTTACCTATTATATGAGGGTTCTCACAGATTCTCCTTACCAATGGTGCGGTATTGACACCCTTCCAGTTAGAGTTATAGATTGGACCCCAACTCAGCTATAGTGCATTATTTGGGGCATGTCAATTACATGACTACTTCCCATAATTTCAGTTACAGAATTAGGACTGTCAGATACAATTATTCAGTGTCAGTAGTAGAACTAAGATAGTTCTGTAGAATTTAGGACTGTCAGATATAGCCAACTCAGAACAGTACAGAACTCAACTAGTTCTATCAGAATCTAGACTTTTAGATACAGTCACTTAATATCAGTTATTTCAGTTATATAGCTATCAGTATCTCATGTTATCAGTACTCAGGCTCAGTAATCATGTTATCATGAACTCAGTTACAGCTATTATGTATTCATGCATGCATTCTCACGTTCATGTTATCCAGTCAGTTAGTATAGTTCATACATGTAAACCCTTTGCACAGCCTACCTTACATGTATACCAGTACATTCAATCGTACTAACGCATTTGCCCTATGGTGTTTTATACTATAGGTTCAGAAGCATGAGCTCCAGAGCATCAGTAGCATCCATATTTAGCAGTGAGTCCTCACCATTCGAGGATGCTATTATTAGTTATTTCATTAATTCAATTTAGCTTTTAGTAGATGGAGTTAGCTGGGGACATATCCCATCAACTCCTAACTCATATAGTTAGAGGCCTTTCAGACTATCATGTTCAGACAGTTTATTTCAGTTGTTTTGGGTATTTCATACCCCACCTAGATGTTATATTTTATCAGATATTATGTCTCAATTTTGAACCTTATGGCCTTTCATCCTTTATTTCCACATTTATACAATATATTATGCAGTGTTTAGGTACAGATATTAGTCATCCATTAGCTTGTTGTCTTTCAGGGTCATGAGCACCATGTTGCATTCCAAATACCAGATTCGTGGCGTTACAAACATAGTATCAGAGCCTAAGTTTCAATAGAGTTCTAGGAAGTCTGAACGCCGCATCTAGTAAAGTCTTGTACATGGGTGTATTGCACACCACATTTATATATAGGAGGCTATGAGATATTTTAGGAATAGTTTCCCTTCTTTCAGTATTCATGTCAAGCCAGTGAGCATAAGCTTGAAATTAGCTTCCCAGTCTAATTCATTTCTCTTCTATCTACAATACATGCCTCCTAAAAAGAGAACTGGAAATCAGTCAGCCCCTTAGCCCGTCCAAGCAGATCCAAACACATTTCTCATGCCGAGTTTAGACTTACATTCACTACTCTTGCTCAATCAGTTGCTGCTCAAAATGAAGGACCAGCTGTCATTCTGGATAACCCAATGGCCAATTCAGCTGCAGCCAGTATTTGGGAATTGGAACTTCAACGCAACGCGCCACAGTCGTGGTGCCTTATAGAAATGCCACTTTGGCTTTCGGCGCGAAGTGCCACTATAGCATGGGACTACTTGAAATTGACAAATGGGAAAATGGACCTCTCCGCGAGGCACCAATATCGCGGAGGTCCACTGGAAAATGACAACTATGAATTTAGCCACCTCCGCGATGCGGTGACTGCCCAGGTGGCACACTATCAACTTAAAAATGTTATAACTCATTCACTGAGTGTCGGAAGTAAGCAAATTTAGTATTGATGAAAAGCTTATTCAATTTTCCACATAATGGAAAGTAAATGGGGGGATTTATAGTAGTAATCTCAAATAAGTAATAGAACTCAAAATATTTGGTTGTAAATATTCAGAAACAAACACTAGGATTGTGTTCCCCTATCTTCTAATGTTGTCGGCTTCTCGTGCTCAATCCAACCATAAAATGGTTGTGCATGTAGAATCTAGTGAGTTAGTTATCACCAATCACCTCTCAGCATACTTTGGTGAACTTAACTCATCTCCCCTCGATCTTAGAGTGTCTCCTTACTAATTTTAACTTGGACCCTAGTTTCAACTATCTCTTTTCACTCTCAAGTTTATTTGATGAAAGTTCATCATCTTAAGTAGATAATACAGGTAAGCTTCTTTTGGCAACTAACCCCCAATCACTTTTGTGATCACCTTTCCCGATCTCGACCACCCTCTCAAGTTTGTAGTGAATACAAGCTGGATCCTAATGTTTGCAACTATTGAGAAAGCTAAAATTATAAAGAAAACCATAATGCATGCATCAATAACTATCTAAAAGGATTAAATATTACCCTTACTTTGTTATTTCTCTAGGGTTCCCACAACCCTAGTTAAGGGAATTAGATACTCATGTTTGTAATACGATCAAAGGAATTCATAATTAAAGACCCTTGGTCTTAGAGTATCGCCTTGCTAATCCTAACTTGGACCCCAATTTCAACTATCTCCTTTCGCTCTCAATTTGATTAAATGTAAGTTTATCATCTTAAAAAGATAATACAAGTAAGCTTATTTTGGAAATTAACCCCAAATCACTTTTGTGATCTCTATTTCCCAATCTACACCTCCTTTTAAGTTTGTAGTGAATACAAGCTGGATCCTAACGTTTTCAACTATTGAGAAAGCTAAAATTATGAAGAAAACCATAATGCATGCATCAAAAACTATTTGAAGGATTAAACATTAACCCTACTTTGTTATTTCTCCAGGGTTCCCACAACCCTAGTTAAGGAAATTATCTACTCATGTTTGTAATATGATCAAAGGAATTCATAATTAAAGACATTCAAATAATATCACAATAATCAATAGATAAAACCCAAAGTCTTTAATTGAATAAACAATAAAAATCAATAAAATGCAATCCTAAGATCAAAATCGAATCCTGGAATTAAATATATGTTTGTAAGTATATAGAGTGTGTAAGATAACAAAAAAACTTCAAAAGAGTATATATAGGTTACAAGGAAACCCTTCGAAATAAGTCTCAAACAAAGAAGGAAAATCAAGATTGGTGGCCACCTACAGGCTATAGGTGGCCCATGTAGGTGACCCCCTTCTTCCAGAAGCTCCTGAACACTCTAGACTTGACTCTTATACAACCTACTCTATCTCTTATAGACCGTAGGTGGCATCTACAGGTCTTAAGTTCCCTCCTTAACTTACAGGGTCATCTTTTCTACCCTTATAAGTCTCTGGATCTCAATTCCTAACACCTACTTTACTACCTAAGAATCATTGGTAGCACATACAGGTCGTAGAGGCCCACTTTTGTGGCCCAAAACTTCCACTTTGACTCCTTTCTTATAGAATAGTCCGAAAACTTAATTTACTACTAAAACATAACAAAATTACAGTATAAGTAATAAACCAATCTAACTTGCATATTTTCATAATTTTAAGAATTGAAAGTGCTATGAATCCATATCTCATCAACACCCTCAACTTAGAACATTTGCATGTCCCCAGGAAATAGAATAAAACAAAGACGCTTAACTTGGAGAACTCTAAGCAATCTAAGGCAGTCAAACTACACTTTAAGCTTAAAAACATTACCCTCTCCTATTGCAACTATGTGCATACATAAAGCACAACAATGTGACACAAGGGAATCAAAATATGGCATTACATTAGCAACACACAACTATGCATATACACAAGTTACACTACCTAGACAAGTAAGCAGCTAGTAATATAACTCATGTACCCTCACAATAAAGAAGTCCTATCACTTATATAAAATAATGCATGTTAATGCAGGGATAGTCAAGAGACACTCACACTTATAAGAGATGTTCGACCAATGCGCGTCAAATACCATAGGATTGTCCATATTTTCTTTACCATAGTTTTCAGACAGTCAAGTTAGGATCACTATAGGACTTTATTCAGCTGGTAAAGTAGGCTTGGGGGATGGCATGGTACATATTGATATATTTAGTGACTAAGCCTACTTGGCACTTGTAACGCCCCAAGAATCTATTTTGAGATGTCATATGGTGCTTAGGTCCATAAGTGGTCCCAAGCTAACCTTTCTATTGGCATAACTCATTAGCAATTGAATGATATGTATAAAGTACTGAATTTACTATTCAAAAATATAAAAATAATGGAATCTATTAAAATACAAAATTGATACCATTTTACATTCTGATACAATCTGAAAAGAGGGATTGAAATTTATAGAACTGACTCTAACTGACATCTATGAAGCCTCTACTGTACTGACTATAGATAGCTGGGGAGTGAATCCAACTACCATAAATCAATACATATGAATAAGAAAGTAAAGTACCTAAATGACATCTAACTAAAGTCCTCAAAGTAAGAGGACTCGTCATCTGGTAGCTGGAATCTACAACTATCTGATTTCGTCTGTACATACTACAACTTGTACCTATATTATAAAATAATGTAGCACATAAACGTATATGTGGATCAGCATTTTGAGAATGTACTGAGTATATGGGGGTGAAATGCATAAAAATACATCATCTCATAATCATTATTTATCAAACAAAGTATGCTAAATGTAAATGACTCACATAAGCTGGAATATCTTAAATACTATAATATGTAGCAATAAGAAGTAAAACACACTTTATAAATCCTATAAGCCATAACATTTAGTTCTAAAAGTTACACTTGTATTCTACCTTTAAATCATTGTTTCTAAGTGTAGAAAGACTCACTACTGAATTTGAAATCTGAAAGCTGAAATTTGTAGCTATTATCTTTTATGTAAGGCATAATCTGAGTAAAACTTATGAGCCTTTACTCTTAGTTTTCTGAAAGCTTTTTTTTTCATCTTTTACTATTAAGGAGAATACTTTATCTTAAAATAATTGTAGTTAGGCTTTTAAACTTTTAGGGAAAAGTTATTCAGCAAGGGAGGTTCTCTTAACTGACATAAACCATGGGTGCTACATGGAGTCCAACGTCTTTCACTCCCAAAGAAGGAACCTCGAATTGGGGAGAGGTGTCATACTTTTGCCAGGGAGTATAACCTTAGCTTAAGTGATCATAAATCTACCCACTATGGGCACTTAATCTCAATCCTATGGTGGCACGTAGTTCTGGGACATGAGACCTTGGAATCATACTCATCTTGGTGCTAAATACTACTCCCTTTATTTTTCTACGCTCATCTCTTTGGAAAACCACTTTATAACTCGCATAATGGTTTATTACAAAACCAGTTATGTATTTATCTTAATCAATCTATAAATGAAGCCATTTTGCTTTCTATAATCTATAGTAAGTCTGTAAAGTGGATTCTAAAACTTATCTGAGGGTCAAAAGATCAAAATTTTATAGAAAATCTGAAATAATTAACTCATAGGATGCTTAAAGCATCACAATTCTCAAAATCTCAACCTATAAACTTGGGGCTTAACAACCCATATATCAAACTCATGTAAAAGCATCATAATAATCATGCTTGATAATAAAAATAGTGAAAATTAATCTCAAAATTTGGAAATTACTACAATAAGCATGTAAATATGAAAATAGACATGCAATTCAACTTATAATTCTCTTGAACTCCATAATCTTGTAAATGGCAACATTTGGTATGAACCCAAATTTCAAATTCATAGAAAAGCATATAAAATCAAATAACTTGGTAATTTAAAATAAGTTGTGGACACAAGGATGAAAGGAGTATCCTTGTTCATAACCCTACATACCTTGGATTATGAACTAGATAAACAAGTTTGCTTTTGAGATTCTATTTGTGCTCTTGAAGTATGATTCTTGGAATTCTTAAATTGGAAACTTTTAATCTTGAATTGATTTGGGAAAAGAATGGTGAAATCTTGGGGATTCTTGAAGTTGAATGTTGAAGCTTAGGGTTTTGTTTGAGTGAAATTTTGATGAATATAAGCATAAAATGCTTGTTATAGGCTTAAATCTTATGCTTGGATGGAATTGGGGGCTTGGGAAAAGTCCCAAATACCCTCTTTAAACTTCTAGACAAACTGGAAAAATGAACTGGGTCCCGATTTAATAGGCCACCACGACGTGCCACTATCGCGGTGGCTCACTGGAATATGATGACTGGGAGATTGGGGGCCTCCGCGATGTGGAGCTATCGCATCGTCCCACTAAATTTTAGCAATTGGGACCTGGAACTTCAATGCGACGTGCCACCATTGCAGTGCCTTATAGAAATTTCATTTGGCTTTTGGCGCGATGCGCCACTATTGCATTGGACTACTAAAAATTGACAAATGGGAAAATAAAACTCTTCACGATGCACCAATATTATAGAGGACCATTGGAAAATCAAAATTATGAATTTAGCCACCTCCATAATGCGGTGACTGCCCAGGTGGCACATTGTCAACTTAAAAACATCATAACTCCTTCACTGAGTGACGAAATTGGGCGAATTTGGTATCGATGGAAAGCTTATTCAACTTCTCACACAATGGAAAGTCTAAATCTAAATAATCCACATAGAATAAATATTATTAATTTTGGAAGCTATAAGCTTGGAAATTATGGGGTATTACAATATCTCCCCCTTGAGAACATTCGTCCTCAAAAATGGCTAATTAGGCTGAAATTATTGAGAAATCTGAGGATATAAGCTATCATGCACAACTGAATAAATTGTATGACTGAATCCCAACGTAGTGGGATGCTAAACTAATTTGTGAGTACATGAACTTTCATGAAAATAGCTATATGGCTAAGATTGAAACGAGATTATCAACTCAGGGATAAAAATTTCTTTAGGTTGGATCTGATTTCATGATAAAAAAATAAGAGGTTTATGACATGAAAACTTAGGGTATTACAATATCTCCCCCATGGGATCGTTCATCCCCAAATGATACTGATTTGGTTGGAATACTAGGAAAATATTGAGACAATACACAGGATACTTATGAACTGAATCATGACTTAATATTTGAATCTAAAACTGATGCTTGATGCATATACTGAGATGAATTTGCAATTTGCATGAAGGTGAACATTTTACCTCATCGAATAGTTTTACTTATGAAACCTTGGGTAGTACGACTAGATGGGATATTGGAAATCTATAGGAACTGATCTGTTTGATTGCTAAATTGTATTGTATGCTATATGAAATGGATCATACTAAATGCTCGCACCCAAATAAGGTATTTCTTCAACACTTTTCTAATAAATTTCTCATGCTATTAGGGAGTAAAGAACTTTGGGCATGATCTGAACAAAACATCTAAATAAAAAATCACAATATTGCTACCACTTTGTAGCATGGAACATAGACCCATAAATCATAAGCTAGGATGGAATTACTAGGCCTTGAGCAATGCAACTTCTTACTTTCAAGCTTAGCAAGACCTCGTAAATACTCCTTCAACTATACTATTCCCCTTTAAACACCATATTCACTTGATTCTACTTATAAATTTCACATGGAATTGATAAATCCGTCTACTAAAGTTTAAACTAAACTAAATTCTCTCTTCATGGTCAAGTCTAACTCGAATCATAATGTACTGCACATAACACTATAATACAAGTTTGAACCATGGATTCAATACCCCAAGCATAGTCATAACTACTACTCTCTAAGATAATTCTTCTTACTACTTCTATAACAAAATTCAACCTCTTACTAGGAAATATTTAGCGAACAACACGTCCATCCAATTATATATCTACATAATGTTGAAGCCTATATTCATAACCACATGTGCACTTCGAAACAAATACTCATAAGAGCATCTTCCTCATATTCTCTAATACCTCTATCAATAACAACTTCCATGCACTATTCAATTCTTAGGAAGACACACATAAAATATTCTCAACTAACCAAGTCATATACAAGAAAATAAACTTTACCTCAAAAATTCTTTCAAACTTATAGACTTACATAAAACCAGTTTTCAACTATTTTTTCCAACATATCACATTTACTCTCTCCCATCCACATAATTATTCATCATCACTTTTGTAACACCCCAATTTTCTAAACCAGAATGCGACACAATGCTCATGATCGCGAAGGACCATAAGCCAACACATGACTGATATCTATAACTGTACACTGCATAATATAACATAAAAATATAGAAACATGTACTGAATGGCCATAAGGTTAAAATATGAATAAACATCTAATAAGACAATGTCTGAAAATGGTATAACAATACAAAACAAATCTGAAATAACTGTCTGACATGCTATAGTCTGGAAAGCCTCTAAATTGTCTGAATAAGGAGTTGATGGGACATGTCCCCAACTAACTCCATCTAGCAACTGAACTAAAATAGCAAATAAAGTAATAATCATATCATCCTTGAATGAAAAGGACTCACTGCAAACTCTGAACACTGGAATTCTACTACTGATTTGGAGCTCGTGCCTCTAAACCTATGGTATAACATAAGAGCACCATAGCACAAATGCGTCAGTACATCTGAATATATTGGGTATAAGAGTGTGGTAGGTTAAATGCAAAGGGTTATATTCATGAAAAATGCTAACTAATATGAACGTGAGAATACACACATACATATATAACTGTAACTGAACTTGTGGAGACACTGACTATTAAGTTTGAATACTGACAACATGAGTGTACTGATACTGAGATACTGAATAGATGAATGACTATTTCTGATAATTCAAATTATAAAGAACTAGTCTGGTTGACTATGTCTGACCGTCCTGAAGCTAAATACTAATATCATGAATTTTGATAACTGATAAGACTGATACATGAGTTCAAAAAATTGATATAACTGATAGAACTCTGATGATCGGCCTAACCAATATAACGATACTGAGAGACTAGACCTAACAGTCTAAGTTCTGATGGAACTATCTGAGTTCTGTTCTACTTGGAGTAACTAAATCTGAGATCTATCCTATCTAGCGGGTGATCATGAGTATACTGATAATAAGAACGATTTGACTTAGTTTGAGACCATTCCTATCTAGTGGGTGATCTTTAAATCTAATAATTCTGATACTAATTAATCATAGTTGAGATCATTCCTAGCTAATGGGTGATCTTGAAGTCTATTTATAATGATAAGCATTGATTGTCTCTAACAGTACTGAATCTGTACAACTAAACTGAGTTAACTGTATCTGACAGTCCTAAATCTGTAACTAAAATTATAGGATGTATTCATCTAACCGACATACCTCAAGCTAAGATTACTGGGGTCTAATCTCTTCCTTGACTGGAAGGGTGTTAGTACCGTGCCACCAGTAAAAACATCTGCTGTAGAGTCAGTACTAATCTAGCGGGTGACTCCTGGGATCAGTCCTATACATATAAATGTGCTAACGGGTGACCTCAGAGTATGTCAGTCCTATCTAACGGGTGACATCTCATACCTACACTGGCTATGTAGATCTAGAACTTAGGGATTGATTCTAAGGATCTCAGTCCTAATCTAGCGGGTGAGTCCCCATTCCTAGGCTCACTCGGTGCTGAATCCTACTCCCATTTGAAAGACACTGAACTAAATAACTAGGCTGAACTGAATAATTGAACTGAACTGATTAGCTAAACTGATATTGATTAACTAGACTGATACTAGTGGTATTGTTTAACGGAGCTAAACTAAGTTTACTGGATTCTGTTGACTGACGAAATGTACTGAGTTTTGAGGACTGGTTGAGAGTACTGAAATTACTTAGATTTACTTTGAATACTGAGGTTACAGATATTACTGAGTACTGAAATCACTGATATTACTGAACTACTGAGATTTCTGGGGTTACTGGATTTTTCTGAGTCACATGACTGACTGAATTCCATAGATCATGGCTTGACAAAGAGTATCGTGATAACATGACATGGCTCTAGGAACATAGCTATATTTTTGGGTATGAATACCTCCAGGACTCAATGGAAGGAACCTGACACAACATGACTGACTTGATCATAAAATTAGGGACCACGATTCATATTGTCTTAAGTAGGGGATATTATACTTCATGTAGTTCTTCAAAATCTTAAGCATAGTAGGGTGTGCATGGATATATTTCATGTACATAATTCATATCTTCATTATCATACATGCTTCATACCACAATAATTACAATATATAAATAGCATGAAAATCCATATTGAAGTGTATAGCTAACATGGACTTGTCATTTAGATATCAAGGAATCATGTATATATGAATTTCTAGAATCCTAGGCATTTTATCAAACACCTTGCATGCATTCTTAAGGCATAGGTGGATTTCATACTTGCATTATATCAAACCACCCAAAGTTCATGGTTTTTGACTAACAACCACATATATTCCATGAAAACATATTTAGATATCATCTTGAAACTTAAACAACAATCATCAACAAGTACATGCTCATATCACCACAAAAAGTTTATGAAATAACATTTAAAAGCATGATTCTTGAGCTCAATGAACAAATTTAATCCATAGATGAACACTACGCATACCTTAGTGATAAAATGTTGAAAGAGATCTAATGTTTCAGAAGGTTCCTAAAGAAATCCTTAGTCTTTCCCTTGATTTTTATTGACTAGGGTTTAACCTCTTTGGGAAAGAATGTTATTGTTCCTGAGAAGATGATCTTGAGGGAAAACCCTAATCTTGTGGTTGAAAGTGTAAGAGAGGGTTTTTGAGATGCTTTAACTAAAGAGAATGGAAGATAATAGGCTCCTTGAGGGTTGTAAGTCATGGGAAGTAAAGGTAAAAGACCAAATTACCCTTATAAAATAAATTCCCAGTTGCTAAAAATAATAGCTGACGACATCTGTGACAAGGCAACAAAAGTGTGGTAAGCCATCAAAAATATCGTCACACAGGACCTGGAATTGATGGTTTCTGCCTAAGTCTGACGACCTTCATGGTAAGGCATCACAAATGTGGTAAGCTACAATGAATGTCATCACTTAGGAGCTGGTTTCTGCCTAAGGCTGATGACCTTTGTGGTAGGGCATCATAAATGTGGTAAGCTACCACGAATGTCGTCATACAGGAGCTGGTTTTTGTCTAAGGATGATGACCTTCGTGGTAGGGCATCACAAATATAGTAAGATACCACTAATGTCATCAGACAGGAGCAGGTTTCTGCATAAGGTTGATGACCTTCGTGATAGGGCCTCACAAATGTGGTAAGCTACCACGAATGTCGTCATACTATTTCCAGCCTGACATGCTGGAGTAAAATAGGAATAACTCTTTACTCCGATATTGGATTTAGTCAAAATTGGTATATTTGAAAATTTAATTCAATTATCTATATTTTGATAGGTCATGATCTCAAAAATTCGAAGTATAATGAGAGATATGCTCGTTTGAAGTTGACTATACCAATATCCTTCTCAAGAATTCAATCGGTAAGGAATGTTTTGATTCGTCTGATAACTGGGAGTTATTTGAAGCCTTAATATACATCTAACTTACTTATAAAACTATAAAAGAACCATGATGTACTATGCATGAGCTTGATACATTTCTCTAATATTAGTTTAGAGTTTTTGGGGTATTACAATATCTCCCCCTTGGAAACATTCGTCCTCAAATAATAACTGATTAAGAGGGGAGAAAAGATAAAATGAAGCATATTTAGCATGAATGACTGATCATGATTTCATGGCTGAAATGACTAAAAACTAAGCATATCATACTGTACATGCATATCTGATGCATGGGTAGCTAATTTATGAATGTACGACTGAGTGTTTCGATAAATTGAGTTTCTCAAACTGAGAATGCATATCTGATGCTTAACTGATAAGTTGAATCCATGCATATCTGATGCATGATTATATGACTGACATGATATGTGAATGCATGACTAAAATTATTTATAAGCTGACCACGTATATCTGATGCGTGAATATATGACTAAACTGACTTATGAACATGTGACTGAATGTGTAATGGTAAAGGTACAAAGTTTGAACTGAAAACTAAGCATAGAACTAAATACCAAGCTTGTTCCTAAAATCTGAACATGAGAATGAGTAACTTCAAGGAAGGCTGTTACCTTGAACTAAAAATACCGATGAGTTTGAGATTGATTACTCAATATGCATGAGCGGAGACATAAGAACTTAAATGAGTCTGGAATATTATACATGTACTAAACTGAGTCTCTAATGTATGACATGGACAGAGTATCGTATCGTGGCTGCACTGAGCCATTGAGTACATGGCTTACTACTGAGTTTTAAAGCTAGAGTGTTGGCTCATAAGTAACACTTCCTCCAAGATAGATTCATCAAAGAAAATGACATGTTTAAATCATGGAAGTTTGGGGGCTATAATGTATCTCCCCCTTGGGACACTATGTCCCTTGAAAAATGTTGGCCTGACCTTGTTGAAATATTGAGGAAGTTGAGGCGATGCACAAGGCACCTACGTATGAAATCGTGACTGATATCTGAGATCTGAAACTGAAGCGTGATGCATGAACGCATAGACATACTGACTTATCTGATTAACTGAGTAATTGGTAACAAAATGTTGGGTATGTAAGACTAAATTAGACTTAATCTGAGTAGCTGGGTTGAGTCCATAAAGTATTATGCATATAATAAGGGAGTGATTAGGTAACATGAGGTAACTAATCATGGATATCATGAAAGCTATATTGTCTGAAAATACAGGACCAAATGTATTACATAATTTAGAAACATTCCATAGACTGAGGTATTGAAATATCTATAACTGAGTAGCTGATAGTTGTACGCTCTAGTCAAGCAAGTCTAAAACTAAACTAAATTTCTGAGCTGAATACTGATCTAAAGCTAAAACTATAACTTAAGACTATAACGGGGATCCATACTGGATCTAAATGATGGGTCCTGATAACTGAATACTTAAACTGAGGTTTAAACTGATACTGAAGTGCTTAATCCTGAGACTGAACACTAATTACTGAGTAACTATACTGTAACTGAGATAGAAACTGAGTTATGATAGTTGCACAATGAAGGCTGACATAAGTCAAGGATTTTAATATACATTCACACTCTGAATTTTCCCAATTTTTAAGTACTACCTCTTGCTAGCTCCTTGCTTGCATACTAATAGGATATTCAAGCCTATCTTCATAACTAAAACCTTGTGTAAAGAAAGCATGCAACAACCTTCTCTTAACATGAATCATTCACTCCCTTATTTAAGCAACTACTCATCGCTACACTACACTGTTTTCACAAAGAGAGCTTACTAAAGGAGTTAAGTCAGGAGAATCTAAAACATGAATAGACAAATAACTGAATTTGGCACTTGACTGAAGTCTGAGGGATAGAATATAAATACCATATATGTACCAAAGGGTCTAAACTAAGGGTATGCATGACATAGTGTAAATTTAATTGATCAGTGAAAGCATAACATGAGTCATGGAAACTGAGTATACTGGGGAGCATAATATATGTGCAAGATTCAAAAGCTGCATGACCTGATTCTGGAATGTCTGTGTTCGTGGAACATGATTTATAACATTGATCTAGGACTAAATTCCCTATACTGGGAACTGAAAGTGCACATGATTCTATGGAATGCGTGTGAATATAAGCAGTATTTATGGAATCTGAGACAAGAAGCATGCATAGGAATTATGCCAACTAAAGTACGAAGCTTTACGCTGAGATAAGGATGGGTCAGGAATCATTTTCCCTAACTGCTTTTCTGTACATACTGGCACTACTACTGGAATCTGAGAACCTGACTTAGGTACTTGATCTACCATCCCCACTTGGATTTAAGCCATCATCATAATTCTGTGAGCACTAAACTAAACTCTAAACTGAACTGCAATCATCATCAAATACTTACACTCTGATTAACACATGCTTTCCCTTACTAAACACATCACCTGCCCCTGCTTCTCTCATATACTACTAGTATCATATTTATACCTTCACGCTTAATTTCGAGTCAATAAACTAAAATTTCTAACTCACATTGTTCAAGCCTACTAATTCATTCTGGCACAAATATCCCCATGAATTCATATTCTGTTTAATCTAGATATCATTATCCTAATAGTGCTAAACTCCTGGGTTCATGCTTCTAACTCTAGTCATATGCTATCATAGGATTTTGAGAAGTGATCTGCTGGCATATCTAAATCTGGATTTTAGAATGAGTTCTCATGATCATGAATGAGATTCGTACAACTTTGGGACATAACTGAACTGATGGGATACTGTTGAGTATAAGGAAAATCCCATAGCTATCTGTAGAGACTATTTAAGAAAGCCCTATCTGTAGGACTTGAGCTTTACTACTTCTGTTAACTTGAAAGTAAGGTAAAGTTGACATGACTAAAGCATGATGAGAATCTACATGAGTTTTCTTAGAGAATCATTCTATAGCATGATCTGAGACATGAAAGAAGGGAAACTGTTCCTAAAACATCTCATCGCCTCCTACACATAAGTGTAGTGCATAACACACGCTTCTATAAGACTCTACTAGATACGTCTTTTGAACTTCCTAGGACTCTATTGAACCTTAGTCTCTGATACCAAGTTTGTAACACCCTAATTTTCTGAACCGAAATTCTACACGGTGCTCATGACCCTTACTGATATCTATACATGTACACTACATAATATAACATAAAAATGTGGAAATATGTGATGAATAGCCATAAGGTTCAAAATAAATCTAAAACAACTTTCTGACATGCTATAGTCTGGAAAGCCTCTAAACTATCTGAATAAGGAGTTGATGGGACATGTCCCCAACTAACTCCATCTAGAAACTGAACTAAAATAGCAAATGAAGCAATAATCATATCTTCCTTGAATGAAAAGAACTCACTGCAAACTCTGAACACTGGAATGCTACTGCTGATCTAGAGCTTGTGCCTGTAAACCTATGGTGTAACATAAGAGAAAGCACCATAGCACAAATACGTCAGTACATCTAAATGTAGTGAGTATATGAGTGAGGTAGGCTAAATACAAAGAGTTATATGCATGAACAATGCTGACTAATATAAACATGAGAATACGTACATGTATATATAACTGTAACTGAACTTGTGGAGATACTGACTGCTGAGTCTGAATACTGACAACATGAGTGTACTGATACTGAGATACTGAATAGATGAACGACTATTTTAGACAGTTTGAATTATGAAGAACTGGTCTGGTTGACTGTGTCTGATAGTCCTGAAGCTGAATACTGATATCATGAATTCAGATAACTATATGACTGATACATGAGTTCAAAAAACTGATATAACTGGTATTACTATGATGATCGGGTTAACCAATGTAACTGATACTGAGCGACTGTATCTGACAATCTAAGTTCTGATGGAACTATCTGAGTTTTATTCTACTTGGAGTAACAAAATCAGAGATCAATCCTATCTAGCGAGTGACCATGAGTATACTGATAATAAGGATGATTTGACTTAGTCTGAGATCAATCCTATCTAGCGAGTGATCTTTAAATCTAATAATTCTGATACTGATTAGTCATAGTTAAGATCAGTCCTAGCTAATGGGCGATCTTGAAGTCTATTTACAATGATAAGCATTGATTGTCTCAAACAGTACTGAATCTGTACTACTGATCTGAGTTGACTGTATCTGACAGTCCTGAATCTATAACTGAAACTGTGGGATGTATTCATCTAACTGACATGCCCCAATCTAAGATGACTGGGGTCCAATCTCTTCCCTGACTTGAAGGGTGTCAGTACCGCGCCACTAGTAAAGACATCTACTGTGGAGTCAGTCCTAATCTAGCGGGTGACTCCTAGGATCAGTCCTATACATATAAATGTGCTAACGGGTGACCCCTGAGTATGTCAGTCCTATCTAACGGGTGACATCTCGTACCTACACTGGCTACGTAGTTCTGGAACTTAGGGATTGCTTCTAAGGATCTCAGTCCTAATCTAGTAGGTGAGTCCCCATCCCTAGGCTCACTCAGTGCTGAATCCTACTCCCATCTGAAAGACACTATACTAAATAACTGGGCTGAACTGAATAACTGAACTAAAATGATTAGCTGAACTGATACTGATTAACTAGACTGATACTAGAGGTATTTTTTAATGGAGCTAAACTAAGTTTACTGGATTTCGTTGACTGATGGAATGTACTAAGTTCTGAGGACTGGTTGAGAGTACTAAAATTACTGAGATTGACTTTGAATACATAGGTTACAGATATTATCAGTACTGAGATCACTGATATTACTGAACTACTATGATTACTTGGGTTACTAGATTTTCCTGAGTCACATGACTGACTGAATTCCTTAGATCATGGCTTGACTGAGAGTATCTTGATAACATGACATGGCTCTAGGCACATAGCTATATTTTTGGGTACGAATACCCCCAGGACTCAATGGAAGGAAACTGACACAACATGACTGACTTGATCATAAAATTGGAGTCATAATTCACATTGTCATAAGTAGGGGATATTATACTTCATGTAGTTCTTCAACATCTTAAGCATGGTAGGGAGTGCATGGATATATTTCATGTACATAATTCATATCCTAATTATCATACATGCTTCATACCACAACAATAACAACATATAAATAGCATGGAAATCCATATTGAAGTGTATAGCTAACATGGACTTGTCATTTAGATATCATGGAATCATGTATCTATGAATTTCTAGAATCCTAGGCATTTTATCAAACACCTTGCATGCATTCTTTAAGGCATAGATGGATTTCAGACTTGCATAATATCAAACCACCCAAAGTTCGTGTTTTTCAACTAACAACCACATATATTCCATGAAAAAATCTTTAGATATCATCTTGAAACTTAAACAACAATCATCAACAAGTAAATGCTCATATCACCACAAGAAGTTTACAAAACAATATTTAAAAGCATGATTCTTGAGTTTTATGAATGAATTGAATTCATAGATGAACACTACGCATACCTTAGTGATTGAATCTTGAAAGAGATCTAATATTTCTAAAGGTTCTTAAGGAAATTATTAGGCTTGCCCTTTATTTTTCTTGACTAGAGTTTAACCCCTTTAGGAAAGAATGTTCTTGTTCCTGAGAAGATGATCTTGAGAGAAAACCCTAATCTTGTGGTTGAAAGCATAAGAGAGAGTTTTTCAGATGCTTTAACTACAGAGAATGGAATATAATACATTCCTTGAGGGTTATAAGTTGTGGGAAGTGAAGGGAAAAGAACAAAATACCCTTGTAAAATAAATTCCCAGTTGTTGAAAATAATAGCTGATGACATTTGTGACAAAGCGTCAAAAGTGTGGTAAGCCATCAAGAATGTCGTCAAACAGGAGCTGGAATTGATGGTTTCTACCTAAATCTGACGACCTTTTTGGTAGGGCTTCACAAATGTGGTAAGCTACCATGAAAGTCGTCACTTAGGATCTGGTTTCTGCCTAAGGCTGACGACCTTCGTGGTATGGTGTCACAAATGTGGTAAGCTACCACGCATGTCGTCACACAGGAGCTGGTTTCTGCCTAAGGCTGAACACCTTTGTGGTAGGGCATCACAAATGTGGTAATCTACCACGAATGTCGTCACATAGGAGCTGGTTTCTTCCTAAGGCTGACGACCTTTGTGATAGGGCATCACAAATGTTATAAGCTACCATGAATGTTGTCACACTATTTCCAGCCCGACATGCTGGCGTAAAATAGGAATAACTCTTTGCTCCGATGTTGGATTTGGGCGAAATTTGTATAATTGGAAAGGTAATTCAATTATCTATCTGTTTATAGGTCATGAGCTGAAAAACTCAAGGTATAATGAGAGATATTCTTGTTTGAAGTTGACTATACCAATATCCTTTTCAAGAATTCAATCGGTAAGGAATGTTTTGATTCGCCTGATAGCTGGGATTTATTTGAAGCCTTAATATACATCTAAATTACTAATAAAACTATAAAAGAACCATGATGTACTATGCATGAGCTTGGTACATGGCTTTAATATTGGTTTGGATTTTTTGAGGTATTAGAACTATCTTGACTTGGGGAAGGTCACTGAAAGGTTTGAATGTCAGGATCCAGAACATAAAAGGATGCTAAGCATAGCTCGATACTTCACTGAGGCCTGAGGAATAGAGGGTTCAGAATATGGACTTATTAAAGAGATCTAATCTGAGGACATACATGATGTAACTCTAAATTTTGCTGATCGTTATGGGCGTTGCACGAGTACTAGAACTAAACATACTGTAAAGCATGAGTACATGAGTCATGATCTCCATGACCTAAATTTTGGAGTTCATAACTTATGAAATGTGATTCCAACTACAGGATGAATTGGAACTCCTCTTACTAGGAACTAGAAAAGTACATGACTCTCTATTATGTGCATGCAAATGAGCTATGGTCAGGGAACTAACATGTGAGGCATGAGTAAATATCAAGATAACTGAAATAAAAACACTAAAATAAGAATGAGTTAAGCCTCACCCTCACTTTCTGATGTTCTATAACATACTGGAATCACTACTAGAATCTTAAGCTTGACTTGGTTACTTGTTCTACAATCTCCCCCTTAGCTTTAAGCCATCTTTCTAAGTCAGAGGAACCCTTTAATAAGCTCTAAATTGAACTACACTCACTGCACTCTAGAATCTGAAATACAACAATACACGTAAATAACAAACTTACTCTGAAAATCTACACCTGAAAGTGTAAAACCCACTTCTAATACTTCCTTTTGAGGTACAAATCTATCTTTCTACAGCCCCACTAATCATCATATAATATCTTTAACACTTACTAACCTAGAATTCTCATGAGTATCACCACATCCTGAATTCACACCATCTAGAGCTTCAACTCTCATTTTTATTTGTTTATTCTTCAAGACTTCAAACTTAGATTCTAACACTTAACACTGATGTCTTCAACCTTTAATAAACTATGCTGCTTTCGTCATAGCCTATTATTGCCACATCTCTAAACCATGTGAATCAAGATCATATCAAAAAGGCTCAACATCATCTACCCATAACTCCTTAACTTAGCTATTAAGAACATCATATATATATATAACTAGTCTCCTTCCACTTATCAACTCAACGGTACTACTAATCACACACGACATGTAATAACCTTAGAAAATAATGCAACCCCATATCACTTTGGGCATACTTCTTCATCATACATATTACATCATACTTAATTACAAATAACTAAACTCAAACTCTTGCTTACACTGTTCAATCCTACTAGATCACTTTCATATAACTAGCATCACTAACAAGGAAATCATCACATCCACTTTGATGACCATCAACTATTCAAACTTAATGTCTAGTGCTAACATACTTCAACAACCCAACTAACATACAATTCTTACTTGGAAACTATAAAATAAAACATCAAGAAACACTAGTCCACTAAAACTTCCTAACAATAATAACTGATCATAATCATATGGCCTATCTTATCATAATCCATTAACACATCCTCCTTCTACATATCATCACTATTTACCCTTCTATACACCTAAATTACTATCATAGCTCTATGAGTTTCAACTAAACTCCTTTTTGTAATCTCAAGGGAAGCCTAAATTAAGGATACTAAACCACCAAACACTTCATTACTATCCTATACCTTTCAAACACAATAATTACCATCAATAACTCCTTCCGTGCTTCAAGCAAACAACAATTCACCTTAACTAATAACTCTTTCTCTTCCTTCCACTAAACTAACACACAAGAACATATAACCTCTATACAACTCATTAATAATCATAAGTTTATCTTTATACTTTCTATCAATCCACACTCTTACTTTTCTCGTCACTACTCTTCTATACCTATACTTTCAACTACAATAAGGTTTTACTATTCAAAAATCATAACACTGAAGCTCATAATATCCCTCAAATGCAAACTCTATTCCACAATCTAGGTTCATATCATCTCTTCTTATAAGCACTATCTGTACTGAAGGAATAATAAGGAATCTGAATGCATATCTAATTTAGTCTCAACTGAACAACTCATAAGGATGAGAACATAAATTTTAAACTTAAGGAACTTAACATGATAGGGAGCTCCTCTCAAGCCCCTTATGTGACTTCTGAAACTTCTTCTAGCAAATCTGAGAGCATTACCTGGGGAGGAATTTGAACTATCTAATTATGTTACCTCAAGAATACTACACAGATGAGGAATTTCGGGTTAACACAAGAAAAGAAAGAAGATTCTGAGAAAATAACTTTACTACATGATCTAAAGTAGAAAAAAGAAAACTTTTCTTAAATGCCATGTAACCTCTCGAAGAAAAGTATAGACATCTCTATACAGTTTCACAAGATTCTACTAGACACGGCTTCACAGACACCCTAGGACATTTGAACCTTGTGCTCTGATACCATGTTTGTATTGCCCTAAAAATCTATCCCAAGACGTCACACGATCTTAGGACCACAAGTGTTCCAAATCTAACCCTACAACTGACATAAATTATAAAAAAGTGAATAATATATATAAAGTGCTGAATTTACTTTACGGAAACATAAAAATGATGGAATCTGTGAATATACAATATTGATACCATTTTACATTCTGATACAATCTGAAAAAAGGGACTAAAATTTACATAACTAACTCTAACTGACATCTATGAAGCCTCTACTATACTGACTATAGATATCTGGGAAGCGACTCCAACTACCACTAATCAATACAATGAGTAAGAAAGTCAAGTACATAAATGACATCTAACTAAAGTCCTCAAAGTAGGAGGACTCATCATCTGCTGGCTGGAATCTACAACTGTCTGATTCTGTCTGCTCATACTACAACTTGCACCTACATAATGAGACAATGTAGCACATAGATGCATATGTGGATCAGTATTTTAAGGATGTACTAAGAATATGGGGGTGAAATGCATAAGAAAAATGTCATCTCATAATCATCATTTGTAAAACATTGCATGCTAAATGAAAGGAGTATCCTTGTTCATAATCCCACATACCTTGGATGATGAACAAGATGACCAAGTTTGTTTTTGAAATTCTATTTATGCTCTTAAAGATTATTCTTGGAATTCTTGAATCGGGAACTTTGAATCTTGAATTGATTTGGAAAAAGAATGGTGAAATCTTGGGGATTCTTAAAGTTGAATGTTGAAGCTTAGGGTTTTGCTTGAGTGAATCTTTGATAAATATAAGCATCAAATACCTATAATAGGATAAAATCTTATGTTTGGATGGAATTGGGGGCTTGGGAAAAGTCCAAAATACCCTCTTTACACCCCTAGACAAAACTGGAAAAATAAACTAGGATCTCGATTTAATGGGCCACCGCAACGCGCCACTATCGTGGTAGCTTACTAGAATTTGATAATTGGGAAATTGGGGGCCTCCCCGACACGGAGCTATCGCGTTGTCCTACTGAATTTTGACAATTGAGACCTGGAACTTCAACACAAAATGCCACCATTGCGGTGCCTTATAGAACTGCCATTTTCTTTTTCGACGCGACGTGCCACTATAGCGTTGGACTACTGGAAATTGAAAAATGGGAAAATATACCTCTCCGTAATGTGCCAATATCACGGAGGTCCACTATAAAATGAAAACTCTGAATTTAGCCACCTATGCAACGTGGTGACTGGCCAGGTGATACACTATCAACTTAAAAATATCATATCTCCTTCAACGAGTTTTTGAATTTGACAAATTTGGTATAGATTGAAAGCTTATTCAATTTACCACTCAAATGAAAGTGTAAATCTAAATAATTCCATATGGAATAAATATTATTCATTTTGTAAGCTATCCCTTAATATTCTAGGGACGAATTTAATCTAGGAAAATATGAGGTATTACAATATCTCCCCCTTGGTAACATTCATCCTTGAATATGGCTTATTAGGCTGAAATCATTGAGAAATCTGAGGATATAAGCTATCATGTACAAAGTAAATAAAATGTATGAATGAATCCCAACGTAGTGGGCTACTGAACTGATCTATAAGTGCATGAACTTTCATGAAAATAACAATATATCTGAGATCAAAACGAGAGAGCCAACTCAGGGGTAACAATTTCTTTAGGTTGGATCTGATTTCATGAGAAAAAGATGAGAGTTTTATAACATAAAAACTCGTGTTATTATAGCATTATACTTACTTTGGGGCCTACTGAACAACCTATTTAATTTTTATTCCACCCTTATTTCACTCTTTTTCTTCTTTTATGGCACATTCAGGTTGGGTGTGGTTTCTTTTATTCTTTTCTTCTCTTTTTTTGCCTTCTTATTTTTCTTTTTTTATTTCTTTTTCTACCACACCCATCCCTTCTATCATTTTCTTTTGTTTTTACCCTTCTTCATACCTATTTTACATTACACACCCCTATAATAGCCACCCTCAAATTAGGCGATTTGCCTAAGTTGAGGTGCATAATGTCTAAGGAGGACCATGGCCAAAACAGTTTCATAGTAACACAAATAGGAAGGTGAAAGGTGTAACAAGAAAAAATAGGCTATAAGGCTCAAAAATCCGGACCAAGCGATACTTATTCACAAATGGAAGGTTATTTTGGCTAAAAGTTGACTAATATCAAAAATAGTCTATGATCTTTCCAGACCAACATCTAAAACCTAGGCAAGACTAACCTAGCCAATTTTGGATTTAACACACAAAGGGAACTAAGTAGCATCTCACCACACAACATAGAGTCATATCACAAGCTACTTCCTATCTTATTGATGCACAAGTTAGCTATGATTATCATGCCCCTAATCCTAATGCCATAACAAGATCCATAATGGTCACACATATATACAATTACACAGTTCTAAAAATAAAATATTTAAAGTGTATTATTTTTCTCAAAGTCAAACAAAAATATGTCGACTGCCCTAGATTCTAAAAAATCTCTAAATTAGAAAAAACAAAACACAATACAAAATAAAATACAACCCAACACAAAATTAACCTGGACATGCTTATTCTACAATCATAATGCAGTCGACAGGAAAAAAAGCACAACAACAAAAAATCATGGTGGATATGGTATACCCCATCCCTAACTAAAAAACTATGCATTATCCTTAATGCGTTTAAATAATAAAAAGCAAGGGAATAAGGATACATAAGGGATTTACTAGGCATTTGCATTATGATCATCCCTGTGTAGGGGTATCTAGATTGATAGAGGTGGTAGTGATAGTGATGGACTACTAGAGAATGTACCCGCAGATATATCGGCACACCTTATCCTATCAACAAAGTCAGTTTCCCTCAAATTATGTCTAGCATATTTTAGGGTCTGGTCAAATGTTATATTGCGATCCTAAAACTCTACATCTCTTTCTCTCTTGGTCCCATATATGGGGACTATCTCCTCATCGTTCGTGAATATGTCAAAGCATTTAGGTCCATGTGGAGATATCAACTGAACAACTAGAGATAGAACTAGAAGACTGCTCTCAGTGAGAGAGTATATCTCTTCCTATAATATGGACACCTCCTCTCTAATCTTACATAAATTAGATGCCTTAATATCACTGAATTACGCTGACACTCAACTAGCTCCAAAGAGGATGTTGGAACTAAAGTGGATGTGGTTGGGGTCGTCTCACCCTAAGTACTCATGTTGAGGGCCTATTTCTATACCCCTTTCTGAAAATCCATGCTAACACCAATATCTACTCCCTTTATAGTAGTAGGCTCTTTAGGAACTGATGGACATTTAGAGTGGGCCAAAATCACTATCGGAGGTATATAGGACCTCCATACAGGAATTGGGTTTATTGTATCTCTGATCATACTATTCTGGGCCACTCTCATTATTTCTACTCTGACATCAACACTAGGAATTTTTGACACATCATCCTCATCACATAGAAACTATACTACGCAAGGGAAAGGTAGTGTGGTCATCTATCTAAATGCCTACTCACGTATCTCATCTCTAATGATGGCTGAAAAATTTACATAATAGCTAGCCACCATACTTGTAATTAGTGTTGCACCATCCAAAGAAAGCAAGTTATTTACTATAGTCGGACATAATCGATAGCTCACTAATAACCACCAAAACATTTTGGAAAAATTCAATGTTTCCTTCTTAATAAAACCTTTCCCCTCAACCCAATGGGAGTCCATACCAAGAGGTAAAATATAACTGGTGATCCATATCGCTAAACCTACCCTCTCACTCTTATGATTAGCCTCTTACATGGAACATCTATCACTCGCTAATATCAAATAGTGATCACACTCTTCTATAGACACATGAGCTATATAATTTAGGCTAAAAAAACTCGATGGATGGTCGCCGCTAAAATATCAAGCATGACCCCTCTCATAAGCAGTTTCTTTAATTATGGATTCTCTATATGCCTCCTATCTTTAGGAGTAGTCAAAGATACTACGGCGTGGTAGTAAGCATAAAACTCCCACACCAATACTGGGTTCTATAAACCTAGGGGTTTGGTTATCTACCCAAGTTGATCCATATCAAAGGAATCCTACAACAATGATGCTCCATCTAACCTAGACAAATCTATCCATCTCTTCTCATAAATGGCCCTCTTGGGCCGTCCTACCCCAGTCACAAAATTATCTCTTTTATAAAGCAGCCAAAGTCCCTCTACATACCATCTCGGATTTATCTTATTTATAGAATTAACCGAGATACGTGTAGGGTTGGAGGCCTAATCTGTCTAAGCTGGTGGATCTTTACCTAGTGGTACCACTTGATGTGAAGTTTGGTTAATACCTTTGTCAAAATGGGGTACTGTTGATACCTGCTCCTTATCTGGTGCCTCAAACTCGTCCTATGACCCTTCCTTAAATTAGGGGTCCTTTGAAACTTCTGCTGGAGGTGACTCAGACTCTACATCCTCATCATCATCATCCTCTCCATTATCAGACTAGGAAAAGTATAGCCTTCTTCATCCTCGGCCTGAGTAATAGTGTGCTGATATGTGGCTAAGCTTCAGGCCGAGTAGAAGTAGGATATATTCCCCAGGGTGAATGGTCTACAAGTGATATTCTTAAGGTATCCTTATTAATAGTCTCAACTGCATCATTTTTCTGGGATCTAGTCCATAGTCGCATCACTCTGATTAGGGTGGCTCTATACGGGGTAAATGGGCACTCATCCACTGAGCCCCTACTCTTAGAGGAGTCATACCTTTGCCTCAAAGGTGAATCCTTCTTTATTGAAGCCTTTGGTGCCATGTGTACCTGAAAAACCAAGCATTAGTATTTGAAAGATAGTGAGGGACTGTAAAACTTGAAGAAAAAAAAATCAAATTTTGAAAACATCAAATTTTCCCTCAATTTTACATCCCTATAACTTATACTCAGAACCAACAAGTCCAATATGCATACATACTACTAGAATCAAAAATTTTAATACAAACTAGCATGCAGGTGTAATACCCCGGAAAATTTTTTGTTGAAATTTTGTGCGTAAACGTATTGGATCCTATCTTCGAGAATGATTTATAATTTTTCTGTGTGTTATTTCTTGGATTTCGACCCACCATTTCATAGAGCATCGAATAATGTTTCCAACTATATGTGGATCACCCAAAACGGACACTCGAGCGATGAGTTACGACCATTTCGATCAAACTACGACCATTCCGATCGAACTGTGAACAGTAAAATGTGCAGGAAAAAAAAATACTGCAGCATGGCGATTTTTTTGGTCAACTTTAAATGATCATAACTCCTTATACATAATGAACTGTGTGAGCTGCTATATATCAACGGAAATCCCTGAGAGTATTCTTTCCAATAAAATTGGTTTCATCCAATTTGGATGTCGGAGTAAAAAGTTATGGTCAATTTACTTCAGCCTATCGGATAGATCACTGAAGGACAGATTCGGGTTTTATTTATTTCTTAGGGGTATTTTGGTCTTTCACCACTCTTTTAAACCTCTATAAATACCCCATTCAGCTGAGAACTTGTATTATTTTTCTCTCATTTCTCTTATATGTCTATATATATATCAAGTTAGGGTTAGGGTTTTGAATTGGGGGAAATTAATTGGAGGCTTTGATTCAAGAATTTCTTTCGTCAATCTTTTCCGGCCACGAAATCTAAGGTATGCAAGTGTTTATCTATGGACTCCTTTCGTCCATAGAGTCCATGAATCCCTTTTTGAAAGTTCAAGTTATGTGTGTATATATATATATATATATATATATATAT